>NC_084564.2:38990000-39207500 GCF_033978685.3 Nerophis lumbriciformis | reverse complement strand
CAGCTTTAGCATTTCTTGCTTTGTCTTAAGCACATGAGCAGCTGTTGTGCTTGGGTGGAAGTAAGAAACCTTCCTGATCCTCCCAAGGAGGCGCTCCATCCTATTGACTGAGATTCCCTTCTGTGATGCCAAATTCACTACATGTGCAAAGCACCTATCTGTGGTCCCAGTCCTGCCTCATTCTCTGTAATTATTTGATTTTTGGCATTATCACGTGTGACTGGGATATCTTTATCTTCCATTCCTCCACTGCTTGTGTCAGTACCTGCGCAAGGTGACTCTCGTAGAGGGGGCGTGTCTTCTCATCTCCCAGTCTGCTGTGATGAAGTGAGCGCTTATAGTTCCGCTGGACGTCCAGCCGTCTGTCATGAGCGCAACAGATGATGCTCGGGATAGTTCATCCACAACTTTTTTCTTCTCCTGCTCATAAAGATCTGGCACAATCTTATTGCTGAAGTGGGTGCGCGACGGGATGTCGTAACGTGGTTCAAGCACGTTCAGCATGTGTTTAAAACCCTCGTTTTGCACAACCGAGTCTGCACTTATAAACACACCGATTCAATGGCGGGGGCGTTCAAGCTCCTCCGTTACTCCGCTCGCCATGACCACGCTGTGTGTGGACTGAACGTGCCAACAACTTTTTTTTTTGTTTCATATATCAAACCGCGGATCACGTGATCCGCGGTTTGATGTATGAAACAAAAAAAACTTGTGTGCCTCATCCCCTCCCCACACACACACATAGACCGCGCCTCTTTTCTTCTCTCCGGCTTGTGACAGAGGAAGATTCAGAAGAACGACACCGCAGCGCTTCTGTTTCTAGCCGATACTACATCAAAAGTAACGTAAAATAACGCAGTAACGCATCATGTAGTAACGGTAACTAAATTACTGAATTAAAAAAAATAACGCGTTAGATTACTAGTTACCGCCGAAACTAACGGCGTTACAGTAACGCGTTAAACGCGTTAGTCCCAACACTGATTATAAGTACGAAAAAAAAGTGTAGAGCTCTGTGTTGGTTTGTTAGTCTGTCTGTAGGCTACACAACTTTGTGGTTCATAGACATTTGGACTGGACTGGCAGGTGTGTAATGGCTGGGTCCTTGCTAATGTTTACATAGTGTAGTTATGCTAATTGGCAAACAAACCCACAAACAAAGGGTGCATTCACATCCTTTGATTACATTAACATAACTTTGTATGCAGACGTTGTCTTTATTAGATGGTCAACATAAGCGCAAGGTCTAATGTGTGCTTTCACTGTTTGGGCAGGTAAGGAGCAATGACATCACAGAGCGTGCGGCCGAACCCCTACTGAGGTCCTGCGTCAGCACAGCGAGCATGAAGGTCAAGAACGTGAAGAAGTAGGTGCTCCTTGCTATTATGGGCGGTAAACCAGGTCACTTATCCAGGCCAGTGAGACGAAGAGCTATAAAATGTTTGGCATGATCATTTCAGGCACCCTCGGCCTCTGTTGTGCCTTTCGTTTTTGTCTTCACAGCATCAATTGTGTGGAATATCGATGAGGTGATGCTATTGTGCTTTTGTTTTCAGGCTGACGTTCCCCAGAGGTCACTTTCCCCGCCTGGAAGACTGCGCCCATTTCCACTATGAGACTGTTGACTTTGGGAACGTTGAGGTGAGCCCCCCTAAAAAACACCTTCTCACATTTACCATTGTATCTTCTCAAGGAACAGCACTATAAAAATGAAACGTTGGTATACTTCAGAGCAGGAGAAGGCACTAACACGCTCATACCCATGAGCGTGCACACACAACTAATTTCTAGTATACATCAATGTAGGGCTGGGCGATATGGCCTTTTATTAATATCTGGATATTTTTAGGCCATATCACGATACACCATATATATCTGGATATTTTGCCTTAGCCTTGAATGAACACTTGATGCATATAATCACAGCAGTATGATGATTCTATGTGTCTACATTAAAACATTCTACTTTTAAACTTTCTTGCAGAGAGGGAAATCACAACTAAGTCAATTTAGCAAAAGTGTATTTATTAAAGGCCTACTGAAACCCACTACTACCGACCGCGCAGTCTGATAGTTTATACATCAATGATGAAATCTTAACATTGCAACACATGCCAATACGGCCGGGTTAGTTTACTAAAGTGCAATTTAAAATTTCGCGCGACATATCCTGCTGAAAACTTCTCGGTATGACGACGTCAGCGCGTGACGTCACTGATTGTAGAGGACATTTTGAAACAGCATGGTGGCCAGCTATTAAGTCGTCTGTTTCATCGCAAAATTCCACAGTATTCTGGACATCTGTGTGGGTGAATCTTTTGCAATTTGTTCAATGAACAATGGAGACAGCAAAGAAGAAAGCTGTAGGTGGGAAGCGGTGTATTGCGGCCGACTTCAGCAACACAAACACGGCCGGTGTTTCATTGTTTACATTCCCGAAAGATGACAGTCAATCTTTACCATTGGCCTGTGGAGAACTGGGACAACAGAGACTCTTACCAGGAGGACTTTGAGTTGGATGCGCACACACGGTACCGTGAGTACGCTTCCAAACATTTGATCGCTTACCCGTACGTGCGTGCCGCTATGTGCATGTCACGTACGTAACTTTGGGGACTTTGGGGAAATATATGTACTGTATGAACTTTGGGGAGGTGAACGGTACTTTGGGCTGTGGGATTGAGTGTGTTGTGCAGGTGTTTGAGTTGTATTGGCGGGTTGTATGGACGGGAGGGGGGAGGTGTTTGTTATGCGGGATTAATTTGTGGCATATTAAATATAAGCCTGGTTGTGTTGTGGCTAATAGAGTATATATATGTCTTGTGTTTATTTACTGTTTTAGTCATTCCCAGCTGAATATCAGGTCCCACCCGCCTCTCACAGCATCTTCCCTATCTGAATCGCTCCCACTGCCCTCTAGTCCTTCACTCTCACTTTCCTCATCCACGAATCTTTCATCCTTGCTCAAATTAATGGGGAAGTTGTCGCTTTCTCGGTCCGAATCGCTCTCGCTGCTGGTGGCCATGATTGTAAACAATGTGCAGATGTGAGGAGCTCCACAACCTGTGACGTCACGCTACTCGTCTGCTACTTCCGGTACAGGCAAGGCTTTTTTATCAGCGACCAAAAGTTGCGAACTTTATCGTCGATGTTCTCTACTAAATCCTTTCAGCAAAAATATGGCAATATCGCGAAATGATCAAGTATGACACATAGAATGGACCTGCTATCCCCGTTTAAATAAGAACAGTTATTAAGCAGTGGCACAAACGTTCATGTCATTTCCAAAACAGAAAGTGCAAGATTGTCAGAGACATTTTAAAACAAGCTATTAGTGCACTTTTGTGCATGATGTCACTAAGATGACATATCAAAACAACACTAAATTAAAGTGCACTTTTTGTACAGAACGCCACTACAATAGTTTAAAACAAATAAAGTGCACTTTTGTGCATGATGTCACACAAGATATTTCAATAAGTGTCAAATAAAAATGAGCTGCATAATAGGGAATCAAATAGTGTATGTCCTTCACTATGTGGTAGGTTCCTGCGGACGTTATCTCCTTCTGTTGTTGACTATTTGTTTCATACGGTGTTGATGTGGAAATTATTGCTCCGGCATGTGGCACCAAACAGAGATGTTGAAATTAGGAATGTCCCGATCCAGGTTTTTGCACTTCCGATCCGATACCGATATTGTTTTTGCACTTCCGATCCGATACCGATACTGACCGATAATGGCCTATCCGAGCATGTATTAAAGTTTAAAGTTATTTAGCCTACTTAGTTGTCAGAATCATGTTGAAACGGGTTTTAGTACTCTTGATAACAACTAGCCAGCTGAATTAGGGGAGTTTGAATAATACACAATGGTTGGTAACAAGAAACTGACCTGTTTATTCAAGGATAAACACAAAATAGACAAAATTATACATGACAAACAGAAATGGCATCATTGAAACTAGGGCTGGGAGATATGGCCTTTTTTTAATATTGCGATATTTTAAGGCCATATTGCGATACACGATATATATCTCAATATTTTGCCTTAGCCTTGAATGAACACTTGATGCATATAATCACAGCAGTATGATGATTCTATGTGTTTTGATTGATTGTTTGAGACTTTTATTAGTAGGTTGCACAGTGAAGTACATATTCCGTACAATTGACCACTAAATGGTAACACCCCAATAAGTTTTTCAACTTGTTTAAGTCGGGGTCCACTTAAATTGATTCATGATACAGATATATACTATCAGATATATACTATCATCATAATACAGTCATCACACAAGATAATCACATTGAATTATTTACATTATTTATAATCCAGGGTGTGGAGGGGGGCGCCGGATGTAAGTGTCAAAAAGACAGCCAAAAGAGTTTGATATGAGAATAAATCTAAAGTTAAAATTTAGGGTAGAAATGCACCCATTTGCAGGAAATGTAGCCTTGATTTTCAACATTTTCTTTCAAGGCTTGCATATCTACATTAAAACATTCTTCTTCATACTGCATTAATATATGCTACTTTTAAACTTTCATGCAGAGAAGGAAATCACAACTAAAAAAATCACTAATTTTTTCATACGGTGTTGATGTGGAAATGTTTGCCTCGGCATTTTGATGGTATGGACGTGTGGCACCAAACGGAGATAAGCGTCTCGACAGACGTTATAATATTTGAACAATGATGACGAAAACTGTTTTCTCTGTCGTGTCCGTGTGTCGAAAATTATTATGCGTTTATTTTTGTATTTGATTTTGTGCGTGGCATATAATTGCTATGCGCAGAGGACGTTTAAACAGTGCGCAATTGCACAGGCGCGCACCTTAGAGAGAACGTTGGTCACACGGCTGCGCTAGCATCACAGCTAACGTTAGCCATGCTGCTACCTCTCTGCTCGGGGAGGATGTATACGTATGTGATGTATGATGTGACAGTATGTGACGTATGACGTGACAGTATGTGACGTGTGTAAGAAGGTGCACTTGCTGTCTGTGAGAGGGAGACACAGAAAAGAGTGAGAAGAGCCTGTCGTGTAATGCCAGCAGCTAAAAGCAACTGCGTGAGAATCCACTGACCTGTGTTGTGCTGAAGGTGTGCTGGAAAATGCGGAACGGAAATAAGGGAGAAGCAGAAAAGTGGAATGTCCTATTTAAATAGGTGCGTTGGAAAACACGGAGCGGAGTTTTTTTTTTTAACTGGATCTGATTTTTTTGCAAATATCGGCGGCCGATCCGATCCAAATATCGGATCGGGACATCCCTAGTTGAAATGCGGAGTTTCAAGCACTCTTCATTCTCTAGCGGGTGACTTTTCAAATGATGCTACACATTAGTAGAGCTGCTACTTTTTGTAGCAACGCTTTTGCTGCATACTTGACATATTACTGTTGTCTGTTCAACATCTTCCCGCTTGAAGCCAAACCACCGCCAGACGATGGACCCCCTGCTGTTTTTCTTGGGAATTAATTCTTCCTTCATTTGTTACCAGATTCGCACCATCTCTCTCTCGTATTACCACTCGCACCACAGCTAACGTTACCCATGCCGCTACCTCTCTGCTCGGCGAGGGCGTATACGTATGTGACGTATGTAAGAAGGCGCACTTGTTTTATGTCTCTGTGAGAAGGAGAGACAAGAAAGAGTGAGAAGAGCATGTAGTGTAATGCTCGCAGCTAAAAGCAAAAGAGACAAACCCGCGATATATCGAGTATATTCCATATATCGCCCAGCCCTATGACCAAGGCACTTAAATGCATCTTTCTTACTTAAAACAAAAATCATTTGTTGTATGTATAACTTGTCTGTGTTAAATGGCTTTCAGGCCCAGAAACAACATATTTTTTCATGTTTTATTGGGCCTATTTTTCCCACTCACGCAGTGGGTTAGGCCTCTTAGGTCTAGTTTTTTAATCCACCTTGACAGTATTCCACATGAAGTGATTATGATGATTTTATACATGATAATTACACAGTAAATACTGTGTAATTGCCTCTGTTATGTCAAAAAGGATACTTTTAAAGCTAACATCTTGAACATGCTGTTGACAGTCCAAAAAAGCTTAGATAATGTAAGCTATAACAACAGCATATATTATGGTATGCCAAGCACTTGCTGCTACCAAAATCCGGCATTTTTATTGAACAGAGGTAATAATATAAACTAAACTTTCTGAGCTAAGAGCTTTCAAAACCCTCCGTCTCAGCTGATCGTCAGGCCTTTGTGACATACAGACATACTGTATTTTTAAATTCCACACAGGTACCATCCTATTTACATGCTGATGTTGCATTCTTTTAAGATGATATTTGCATTCCCCTCACAGCGCTGCTCTTCCTTCACATACCAACAGGGTTAGCTTTAAAAACGGTGGCCTAAATTGCTGGTTGATTATAAAGTAGCGGCACACACAGGCTGTTTATTTAAAAGGCTACTTCATACACTGTCTTTTCATGTCACTACCAAGCGCATTGTGACGTAAGGATCATCTGAAGCAGAAGCATGTGACTCAAAGAGAAATGTCCCTGAAGGCTGGTCTGTCCTATTCAACATACACTATATAGCCAAAAGTATTTGGCCACCTGCCTTGACTCACATATGAACTTGAAGTGCCATCACATTCTTAACCCATAGGGTTCAATATGACGTAGGTCCACCTTTTGCAGCTATTACAGCTTCAACTCTTCTGGGAAGGCTGTCCACAAGGTTGCGGAATGTGTTTATAGGAATTTTCCACCATTCTTCCAAAAGCGCATTGGTGAGGTTGGTGGAGAAGGCCTGGCTCTCAGTCTCCGTTCTAATTCATCCCAAAGGTGTTCTATTGGGTTCAGGTCAGGACTCTGTGCAGGCCAGTCAAGTTCCTCCACACAAGACTCTGTCATCCATGTCTTTATGGACCTGGCTTTGTGCACTGGTGCACAGTCATGTTGGAAGAGGAAGGGGCCCGCTCCAAACTGTTCCCACAAGGTTGGGAGCATGGAATTGTCCAAAAATGTTTTGGTATCCTGGAGCATTCAAAGTTCCTTTCACTGGAACTAAGGGGCCAAGCCCAACTTCTGAAAGACAACCCCACAGCATAATTCCTCCTCCACCAAATTTCACATTCGGCACAGTGCAGTCCAAAATGTAGCGTTCTCCTGGCAACCTCCAAACCCAGACTGGTCCATCAGATTGCCAGATGGAAAAGCGTGATTCATCAGTCCAGAGAAGGCGTCTCCACTGCTCTAGAGTCCAGTGGCGACGTGCTTTACACCACTGCATCCCACACTTTGCATTGGACTTGGTGATGTTGCAGCTGCTCGGCCATGGGAACACATTCCGTGAAGCTCTCTGCGTACTGTACGTGGGCTAATTGGAAGGTCACATGAAGTTTGGAGCTCTGTAGCAACTGACTGTGCAGAAAGTCTTTGCACTATGCGCTTCAGCACCCCTCTCTGTCAGTTTACGTGGCCTACCACTTGGTGGCTGAGTTGCTGTTGTTCCCAATCTCTTCCGTTTTCTTCTAATAAAGTTGACTTTGGAATATTTAGGAGCGAGGAAATTTCACGACTGGATTTGTTGTACAGATGGCGTCCTATGACAGTTCCACGCTGGAAATCACTGAGAGCGGCCCATTTTTTCACAAATGTTTGTAGAAACCGTCTCCATGCCTAAGTGCTTGATTTTATACACCTGTGCCCGGGCCAAGTGATTAGGACACCTGATTCTCATCATTTGGATGGGAGGCCAAATACTTTTGGCAATATAGTGTACATTAAAGGCCTACTGAAATGATTTTTTTTTATTTAAACGGGGATAGCAGATCCATTCTATGTGTCATACTTGATCATTTCGCGATATTGCCATATTTTTGCTGAAAGGATTTAGTAGAGAACAACGATGATAAAGTTCGCAACTTTTGGTCGCTGATAAAAAAAAAAAAGCCTTGCCTGTACCGGAAGTAGCGTGACGTCACAAGTTGAAAGTCTCCTCACATTTCCCCATTGTTTACACCAGCAGCGAGAGCGATTGGGACCGAGAAAGCGACGATTACCCCATTAATTTGAGCCAGGATGAAAGATTCGTGGATGAGGAACGAGAGAGTGAAGTATTAGAGTGCAGTGCAGGACGCATCTTTTTTCGCAGTGACCGTAACTTAGGTACAAGGGCTCATTGGATTCCACACTCTCTCCTTTTTTTATTGTGGATCACGGATTTGTATTTTAAACCACCTCGGATACTATATCCTCTTGAAAATGAGAGTCGAGAACGCGAAATGGACATTCACAGTGACTTTTATCTCCACGACAATACATCGGTGAAGCACTTTAGCTACGGAGCTAACGTGATAGCATCGGGCTTAACTGCAGATAGAAACAAAAGAAATTAAAGCTGCAAGCAGCATTGGTCGGGCCCGCGTATTTGGCAGGTGCTAGTCCTAAGTGTCCCAATACTATTGTCCAGTTTTAGTCCTAAGTGTCCCAATACTTTTGTCAAGTTGTAGTCCTAAGTGTCCCAATACTTTTGGCCAGTGTAGGTGTCCCAATACTTTTGTCCAGTGGTAGTCCTAAGTTTCCCAATACTGTTGTCTACTTTTAGTCTTAACTGTCCCAATACCTTTGTCCATTGGTAGTCATAAGTGTCCCAAAACTTTTGTCTACTTTTAGTCAGAATTGTCCCAATACTTTTGTCTAGTGTACCTACCTTGTCTGCATTGTGTGGGCACGCTGGTGCTTCCTGCTTTTAAGCAGCCATCTTAAAAAAAAACAGCAGCGCAGCAGCATCAGCGCAGCGGGTCTTTGAAGGGTCATAAAATCAAAACCGGACCAGTTATTAAAACGCCCATCTATACTTTTAATCACAAGGGTTTAATCTCTCTCCTGTGTTAGTTTGAAGCCGAAACGACAAACGCGCTCAGAGGAGATAGATTTTGAAGAAAGGTGACCGGTTTTTACAAAAATGTTGTTTTGAAGGGGGAATAGCAAACTTCTTGTTGATTTTTGCTAGGGGTTGTCAATTTATGAAATGTAGGTCTAAGTGAGACCTACATAGAGGTTTTTGTTTCATGTCTCTCCGACCTTCCCAGTGGGAGATACAGGCAGTTTTGTCATTTTTTTTCTTCCGAGGAGCAGTTTTTTCTGCGTTTTATTCAAAAATTGCGCTAGAGCACAATTTTGAGATTTGGGGTTAGGTTTTTTTATTAAATCGCAATTTGTGCCAGTCCTGATGTGTGTGTTCAGTTCGGTGAGTTTTGAAGCATGTTAAGAGGGTCAAATTACAGCTCAAAGAGGCAAAAGTGACCGTTTTTAGTACTTTTTTTGTCTTGAAGGGGGAATTGCCAACTTCCTGTTGATTTTAGCCCGAGAATGTACTATTATGAAAGCTCGGTCTGAGTCAGACCTACATAGAGGTTTTTGTTTCATGTCTCTCCGACCTTCCTAGTGGGAGTTACAGGCAGTCTAGTTGTTTTTTTTCCTAGGGGGCGCTAGAGCGCAATTTTGAGTTTTGCTGTTCGGTTTTTTTATCAAAAGGCAATTTTCGCAGGTCCTGATGTGTGGGTCAAATATGGTGAGTTTTGAAGTATGTTAAGTGGGTCAAATTGCAGCTCAAAGAGGCGGTCGGTATAATAATAATAAAGAATAATAATAAAACCTTACAAATTCAATAGGTCCTTATGTCCCATTGCATAAGGACTCCCTTTGGGAGTCCTTATACAATGGGCCATGCGGGCCCTAATAATAATAAAACCTTACAAATTCAATAGGTCCTTATGTCCCATTGCATAAGGACTCCCTTTGGGAGTCCTTATACAATGGGCCATGCGGGCCCTAATAAACCCCTGACTGGAAGGATAGAGAGAAAATCAACAATACTATTAAACCATGGACCTGTAACTACAAGGTTAATGCTTTCCAGCCTGGCGAAGCTTAACAATGCTGTTGCTAACGACGCCATTGAATCTAACTTAGCTACGGACCTCGACAGAGCTATGATAAAAACATTAGCTCTCCACCTACGCCAGCTCTCATCTGCTCATCAACACCGAAGCTCACCTGCGTTCCAGCGATCGACGGAGCGACGAAGGACTTCACCCGATCATCGATGCGGTCGGCGGCTAGCGTCGGATAGCGCGTCTGCTATCCAAGTCAAAGTCCTCCTGGTTGTGTTGCTGTAGCCAGACGCTAATACATCCACAGCTTTCTTCTTTGCAGTCTCCGTTGTTCATTAAACAAATTGCAAAAGATTCACCAACACATATATCCAGAATACTGTGGAATTTTGCGATGAAAACTGAGCTTTTTGTATTGTATGCAATGGCGTCCGAATACTTCCGTTTCAACCATCGACGTCACGCGCATACGTCATCATACATAGACGTTTTCAACCGGAAGTTCCGCAGGAAATTTAAAATTGCACTTTATAAGTTAACCCGGCCGTATTGCCATGTGTTGCAATGTTAAGATTTCATCATTGATATATAAACTATCAGACTGCGTGGTCGGTAGTAGTGGGTTTCAGTAGGCCTTTAACAAGGCAAACGTCTGCGTGGACCTTATTATGGGTCCTGCAGACCGATGCAGCCTCTGAATTGGGACAAAGCTGTTGTCAAAATAATCCTACTACAGGTCCCAGTAAGGACATTGGGGCTGGTTATTGCAAAGGAGTCAAGTTTTTTTCTAAGATTGAAGAAAATATTTGAATTGGGAACTTTATGTGGACAAAACTTGCACTTTGTTTGTCGAACCGACACTTCCAAGTGTAAAGTACGCTAAATGTGCTATTTGTCGCTCTTTAGACTTAGACTTCCTTTTATTGTCATTCAAATTTGAACTTTACAGTACAGATAAGAACAAAATGTTGCTGCATTAGCTCATGGTAGTGCAGGATAAAAAAGCAATAAGGTGCAGATATAATAAATAGATTACTGTACAGATAAATATATTCATACTTGCCAACCTTGAGACCTCCGATTTCGGAGGTGGGGGGGTCGGGGTGGGTGGCGTGGTTGGGAGCGTGGTTAAGAGGGGAGGAGTATATTTACAGCTAGAATTCACCAACTCGAGTATTTCATATATATATATATATATATATATATATATATATATATATATATATATATATATATGTATATATGTATGAAATACTTGACTTTCAGTGAATTCTAGCTATATATATATTTATTTTATTATATATATATAAATAAAAGAAATACTTGAATTTCAGTGTTCATTTATTTACACATATACACACACATAACACTCATCTACTCATTGTTGTACTTGAAAGTACAATGCAATACAATTCCGGGGCAATGGCACCTATCAAATACACAGTAATGAAAACACAGTTGTTCTACTAACTGTACTGTGTGTTATGAGAGTAGAGTATGTGTGTGTGTGGCCCTTTAATAGGTGACAGCATGTGAGGTGAGTGTGTGGGCGAGAGAAGAGAGGGAGCGATAGCGAGTGCAGGGAGGGACTAGTTGGTTTTGTGTTGGATTGGCTGTGTGCAAGCAATCAATAAAGCAAGATTTGCAACTAATCGCTGGACTCATCATTCACCCTAAAGTTGTTCGCTGTGGAGACCCACTGCTGGGTAAGGTGAAGGGTGTTGCCCCGAGCATACATCGGCCCTGGAAAAGTGTCTCCCCTGCGCTCTTCGACTATGGTCTCGTTCTTCTACTTCGTCTCCTTGTGTGCGCACACTGGACTCAGGTCCGCATGGAGCTGGAGGGGGCGTGGCCTCCAGCACCGGCTGAATTCCGGGAGATTTCCGGGAGAAAATTTCTTCCGGGAGGTTTTCGGGAGAGGCGCTGAATTTCGGGAGTCTCCCGTAAAATCCGGGAGGGTTGGCAAGTATGATATATTGCACTTTTGCATATGCATCCAAGTTTATGGATGTATGTTATATTGTCTTTATATTCCAGCCAGTTAATCCATTTTTGGGGGGAATTGAGGGGATTATTATGATGCGTTCAAGAGTCTCATAATTAGGGGGTGTAAGAAAGCTAACAGGAGAGCTGGGGACATGTCAGTCAAGGCGCTCTTGGGATAATTGCCATCACGTGCTTGTAGGTGTAAAGGAAGGTATAATAAGCAGTGTTGGAGCTAGGAATTTTCAAAATGGGTCCCATCAAGTCATAAAAATGGGGTCCCACAGTAAATGTTTGTGGTCCCACTTTTTTGTAAGTGTTTTGAAAACAAATGATAAATGTATGTATTATCCTGTTATATCTATGTTGTGTTTTGGAAAAAGGTTGTCATAAACGTTACTTAATTCATTAAAAAAACTATACAAAATAAAACAAATGTTGATGCAGATGTAAAAGTATTCAGTTATAAACATTCACTTTCTTCTTTCCTTCATGGATCTAAACTTTACCGCTGCTGGTCTTTTTTTCTATATTTGTATTTATTAAGTTGTAGGTGTATTTATTTCAGTGTAAAAGTTTTTTGCTTCGGTCATGAAATGATGATAATGGTGTGCCAGGGCATACATACATTATTTATTTAATGCTTAAATCTCTAGAGTCTACATCAGGGGGGCTCACACTTTTTCTGCAGGCGAGCTACTTTTAAATTGATCAAGTCGTGGGGATCTACCTCATTCATATATATAATTTATATTTACTTATTTATGAAATATATGTTTTTATTAACAAGTTAAAGGTGTTTAATGATAATGCAAGCATGTTTAACACATATAGTTAATATTGTTAATAAGTTAAAGGTGTTTAAAGATAATGCAAGCATGTTTAATACATATAGTTAATATTGTTAACAAGTTAAAGGTGTTTAAAGATAATGCAAGCATGTTTAACACATATAGTTAATATTGTTAATAAGTTAAATGTGTTTAAAGATAATACCAGCATGTTTAACACATATAGTTAATATTGTTAATAAGTTAAAGGTGTTTAAAGATAATGCAAGCATGTTTAATACATATAGTTAATATTGTTAACAAGTTAAAGGTGTTTAATGATAATGCAAGCATGTTTAACACATATAGTTAATATTGTTAATAAGTTAAAGGTGTTTAAAGATAATGCAAGCATGTTTAATACATATAGTTAATATTGTTAACAAGTTAAAGGTGTTTAAAGATAATGCAAGCATGTTTAACACATATAGTTAATATTGTTAATAAGTTAAATGTGTTTAAAGATAATACCAGCATGTTTAACACATATAGTTAATATTGTTAATAAGTTAAGTGTTTAAAGATAATACAAGCATGTTTAACACATATAGTTAATATTGTTAATAAGTTAAGTGTTTAAAGATAATACAAACATGTTTAACACATATAGTTAATATTGTTAATAAGTTAAAGGTGTTTAAAGATAATACAAGCATGTTTAACACATATAGATTCCTTTCTTTCATGAAGACAAGAATATAAGTTGGTGTATTACCTGATTCTGATGACTTGCATTGATAGGAATCAGACAGTGGTGATGATAACGTCCGCATTTTCGATTGGAGGAGAAAAAAAGTCCTCCTTTCTGTCCAATACCACATGAAAGTGGTTGGTTTTTGGCATCTTATTTGTCCAGCTTCCGTACTCCTTTGTATACACTTTACAAGAAATACATTGTCGGCAAACTCCGTAGCTTGCTAGCTTGTGCACGCCAGCTTTCTGAGACTCTTATTTTGTTAGCGCAGGCAGGATGAAGCAGAGCTTTTATTGTGCAACTGTGCAGTCGGTCTTTGGAGTTTTGACGACAGGTACGGCGCCAGAGTCTGTTGAAATAAAGTGTTTCTCGCCTTCCAGTCGGTCATTTTAATGAGCTGGCAGCAGCCAGCGTCATCTCAGAAGACCCTCGGGTGCCGTGAATGTCAATCAAGTGACGAAAGTGATGTCATAGTGAAGATTTATGATCGCTCATTGTTAGGACTATTTTTTTAATGCCTGGCTGGTGATCGACTGACACACCCTCCACGATCGACCGGTAGCTCGCGATCGACGTAATGAGCACCCCTGGTCTACATCAACTTCAGATCTATCCGTCAATTCTAAGTTCCATCCATCCATTTTCTACCTCTTGTCCCTTTCGGGGTCGCGGGGGGGGGGGGGGTGGGGGTGGGGGGGGTTTGGGGTGCTGGAGCCTATTTAGCTGCACACGGGCGGAAGGCGGGGTAATAATAATAATAATAGATTTTATTTGTAAAAGCACTTTACATTGAGCAAACAACCTCAAAGTGATAGTGTATTACATTTTTTTTTAAATAAAAATATAATAAAAATAAAAACTAGGACAGCCTAATAGCTAGAACTAGTATACATATATCTAAAAAAAAAGGCTTTTTTAAAAAGAAGGGTTTTTAAGCCTTTTTTTAAAGCATCCACAGTCTGTGGTGCCCTCAGGTGGTCAGGGAGAGCGTTCCACAGACTGGGAGCGGCGGAGCAGAAAGCCCGGTCTCCCATTGTTCGTAGCTTTGTCCTCGGAGATTGGAGGAGGTTAGCCCGTCCGGAGCGGAGGTGTCGTGTGGAGGATTTGGGGGTGAGTAGTTCTTTGAGGTAGAGGGGAGCATTTCCATGGAGGCACTGGTGGGTTAGTAGGGAGACTTTGTATTCAATCCTGAGTGGAACAGGAAGCCAGTGAGGGGATTTGAGAATTGGTGTGATATGGTTGTATTTCCACACCCTCATCAGGATCCTAGCAGCACTATTCTGTCAGTACTGCAGCTTCTGGATGTTCTTGCTGGGGATCCCGACAAGAAGTGCGTTGCAGTAGTCTAGCCTGGAGGAGACAAAGGCGTGGACGAGCCTCTCGGCATCAGAGAGAGTGAATGAGGGGCGGAGTTTAGCAATGTTCCTGAGGTGGTAGAAGGAGGTCTTGCACAGTTGTTTTATTTGAGCCTCAAAGGTCAGGTGAGGGTCCATTCTAACTAGGGCTGTCCCGATCCAGGTTTTTGCACTTCCGGTCCGATACCGATACTGACCGATACCGATACTGACCGATACTGGCCTATCCGAGCATGTATTAAAGTTTAAAGTTATTTAGCCTACTTAGTTGTCAGAATCATGTTGAAAAGGGTTTTAGTACTCTTGATAACAACTAGCCAGCTGAATTAGGGGAGTTTGAATAATACACAATGGTTGGTAACAAGAAACTGACCTGTTTATTCAAGGGTAAACACAAAATAGACAAAATTATACATGACAAACAGAAATGGCATCATTGAAACTAGGGCTGGGCGATATGGCCTTTTTTTAATATTGCGATATTTTAAGGCCATATTGCGATACACAATATATATCTCGATATTTTGCCTTAGCCTTGAATGAACACTTGATGCATATAATCACAGCAGTATGATGATTCTATGTGTTTTGATTGATTGATTGAGACTTTTATTAGTAGGTTGCACAGTGAAGTACATATTCCGTACAATTGACCACTAAATGGTAACACCCCAATAAGTTTTTCAACTTGTTTAAGATACAGATATATACTATCAGATATATACCATCATCATAATACAGTCATCACACAAGATAATCACATTGAATTATTTACATTATTTATAATCCAGGGTGTGGAGGGGGGCGCCGGATGTAAGTGTCAAAAAGACAGCCAAAAGAGTTTGATATGAGAATAAATCTAAAGTTAAAATATAGGGTAGAAATGCACCCATTTGCAGGAAATGTAGTCTTGATTTTCAAAATTTTCTTTCAAGGCTTGCATGTCTACATTAAAACATTCTTCTTCATACTGCATTAATATATGCTACTTTTAAACTTTCATGCAGAGAAGGAAATCACAACTAAAAAAATCACAAATTTTTTCATACGGTGTTGATCTGGAAATTTTTGCCTCGGCATTTTGATGGTGTGGGTGTGTGGCACCGAATGGAGATAAGCGTCTCGACAGACGTTACAATATTTGAACAATGATGACGAAAACTGTTTTCTCTGTCGTGTCGGTGTGTCGAAAATTGTTATGCGCTTATTTTTTTATTAGATTTTGTGCGCGGCATATAATTGCTATCCGCAGAGGACGCTTAAACAGTGCGCAATTGCACAGGCGAGCACCTTAGAGGGAGCGTTGGTCACACGGCTGCGCTAGCATCACAGCTAACGTTAGCCATGCTGCTACCTCTCTGCTCGGGCAGGACGTATACGTATGTGACGTATGACGTGACAGTATGTGACGTATGATGTGACAGTATGTGACGTGTGTGAGAAGGTGCGCTTGCTGTCTGTGAGAGGGAGACACAGGAAAGAGTGAGAAGAGCCTGTCGTGTAATGCCAGCAGCTAAAAGCAACTGCGTGAGAATCCACAGACCTGTGGATGTGTTGAAGGTGTGCTGGAAAATGCGGAACGGAAATTAGGGAGCAGCAGAAAAGTGGAATGTATTATTTAAATCGGTGCGTTGGAAAACACGGACCGGAGTTTTTTTTCTAAACTGGATCTGGATCGGCATTTTCCCATGCCTTGCCGATACGCATTTTTTTGCAAATATCGGCAGCCGATCCGATCCAAATATCGGATCGGGACATCCCTAATTCTAACACCCTGGACAAGTCGCCACCTCATCGCAGTCAATTCTAAGTTGTTGTTGTGTTTTTGTTTTTGTTTTCTGCCCTTTTTTGTCAAAGAAAACTTTTTTTTTATGGCAAACACCAGAGGTGTGGACTCGAGTCACATGACTTGGACTCGAGTCAGACTCGAGTCATGAATTTGATGACTTTAGACTCGACTTGACAAAATGTAAAAAGACTTGCAACTCGACTTAGACTTTAACATCAATGACTTGTGACTTCACTTGGACTTGAGCCTTTTGAATTGACATGACTTGACATGACTTGCTACTTTCCCCAAAACCCAAAGATGAAAAAGTTATACGGGAGCGCTCCGTATTTTTCATTGTGTACTTGTCTATCAGCGTTGCGTGTGTCAGCTGGTGTGGTCTCAGTACAACAGCCAATCAAATTAGATCTACTTTGTTTTCATCACACAGCATTCATCCAATCAAATTGCAGGACAACCAACGAAGAAGACATGTCCAAACCACACGCCAGTGAACAAAAAATGATACCTAAAATAATTTTGTTTGGGTATAAAAATTACGAGGTGGTAAACACAAAACGGTTTGCAGTATGCAACACATGCGGTTCGAAAATTACTGATGGAGAGGCAACAACTTCCAACTTCGTCCGGCATTTGAAGTTGCACAAAGAACGGTAAGTTTTGAATGTAAGATAACGTTTATCGGCTAAGTAACGTGACTTTTATTTGCTGTGTAGTTAAATCAGTGAGGCTGTAAACTCACTGCTAACGTTATAACGTTATTGCAAACACGGGAATCTGTTGCAGTTCACTACCTTATTCATACTTTTTGTTCAGTGATTTTTTTAAGCAGGGTTACGTTAGTCAATATATCACACGTAACGTTAGACGGCGGTCAGCAGCACCGCGTATTTTAGCCACCTAAAAAAAGACAAAACTAGTCAAATAAAGGTCAGTTAAAATGTATACTATATTATGAATATGTGTACCGTTTTAGCTAGCTTTCTGACATACTGTTGGTTGTTTACCTCAGTGGTCCCCAACCACCGGGCCACGGCCCGGTACTGGTCCGTGGATCGATTGGTATCGGGCCGCACAAGAAATACATTTTTTTTCCCCCTCTTTTTTTAATTAAATCAACATAAAAAACACAAGATACACTTACAAGTAGTGCACCAACCCAAAACAACTCTCTCCCCCCTTTTGTTCTGGGCATTGAACATGAAGACTCTTCCTTCACTGTTCCGAGTGGCCATGAGAGTCTTGGCAGTGCCTGCCTCCAGTGCTCCAGTGGAGCGAGTTTTCAGCCATGGTGGCATCATACTACGCCCCCATCGTGCACAAATGACTGACAGACTCTTGGCTAATTTGGTCTTTTGCAAATGCAATGCAGCATAGGGCCCTGACATATAAAAAGTACAACTTTTTTGTTATGTTCACGTATATGTCATGTTTTTTCAATGTTAACACTTTTGTACAAATAAGTACATTTGCACTTTATTTTTCAATGTGTTTGTTCTGTAAAGGAATGAGTTAATGTTTAAAATGACTGGTTAATAGTGCTATTATAAAGTGCAATGTCAGCACAATTTTCTTTCCTGCAATTTAAAATGCACTTGTTTTAATAAATAAATACAGCGTTTGAAAAGCATACACAATCTGTGTTAATATATTAGTCTGTGGTTAAAAGGACTTGAAAGGACTCGAAACTCAAAATGCAGGACTTAGGACTTGACTTGAGACTTTCCAGTCTTGACTTTGGACTTGACTTGGGGCTTGCCTGTCTTGACTCGGGACTTGACTCGGACTTGAGGGCAAAGACTTGAGACTTACTTGTGACTTGCAAAACAATGACTTGGTCCCACCTCTGGCAAACACACACAACATGCAAAATCTTCCACAAAAAATATTTTTCAAAGCAAACCGGGCTGTAAAAAAAAATTAAAATATCCACGTCCAAGGGACGCGCAGGCTTACGGAATTGCGCGTCCTTTCTGATTTCAATGCGTAAAAAGACAAAAAGTGCGTTAACGCCAACACTGATAAGAGGTGGTGAGGCAGATGTGGCTTCTCAGTCAGTCAGCTGCTTACCCTCCCTGAAGTTCTCTTTTTTCGCCAGCAGAGGGAAGCAGTTATGTTTGTGCAGAACCCGGTGCTCCCAGAGCAGCGTCAAGTAAAGAGGCTCTCACTGGAAGAGAAGAGGATGAGGCAGGAGGTTTTCACATGCTGCCAATATGCTAGTGTGTAGTGCAAAAAACACTGTGATGTCTCTGCTGCCAGGCTTTGGCGCGGGGGGGAGGGGGATGCACAGATCAAGTCCAGCGTATCCTAATCACAAAACCACACAAAGACAGCAAGGGCAGACTCTGCCTGATCCCACTCTAGATCAGCTCCTATCTCCTATCCAGCCCTGAATGCATCACCAGTCCGCTCGGGTCTTTGCAGCTTTGCCTGCGATGAGCTCCTGTGTTGCCGTTTGATTCCCGTTTGCTGCCAAGGCTCCTTTTGTGGTCGGAGAAAGAACCGCTGTTGGGAGGAGAGGAGGCAGGGATGAGCGAGACGGGTAAGGGAGGAAGGGGGAGGGGGATGTTGGAACCAGCACAGAGGAAAGGGGATTGAAAAAGGGGGTAAGACAAAGTGGGAAGCATCCTCGCCTCATACTGATGTTGTTAATTGTCGATCCCCAGTGAGGTGCATCAGAAAATCAAACTGGAAGCTTGTAGACACTACTTTGCTTTTTGGAGCTTTGTGGAGGTCCAGGACAAAGGCAGAGCTGCCTAGTTCCAGGTAATGTGCACGTGTGTCGGTCTGCAGCATGGTTAGCCTTTGTGATGATAATCGTGCACACGGTATTGATGTAAACTTTGTTTTAACTTCCGAGTTTCCTTAAATTCCCTCTATCAGGGGTCATTTTGCTTATCATCTGGCTAAACGGGCAGATGAAACTATATTCTTTAAAGGTGTACAATGTGATGCTGTTCCAAATTTGGATTGTTTAGCCTTGGCAGAGGTCTACGCTCGAATGCAACTCTACTTAATTGATGCAATGCACAAAAACTATGGTCATCGATAAAGAGACTGTTTTGTTGCTGATCCAGATAAAGGTTCAGATTATACTTTTTTTTTTTTCATTTCATTTTTAAAACTCCGATTATAAAGGAAAAATGGGTTGAATGAAGACTAATGCAGGAGGTGTGAATTTATGAAAGGTTACCATTTGTTGTAGGGATGTCCCGATCCAGGTTTTTGCACTTCCGATCCGATACCGATATTGTTTTTGCATTTCCGATCCGATACTGATACTGACATTTTGATGGTGTGGACGTGTGGCACCAAATGGAGATAAGCGTCTCGACAGACGTCACAATATTTGAACAATGATGACGAAAACTGTTTTCTCTGTCGTGTCCGTGTGTCGAAAATTGTTATGCGCTTATTTTTTTATTTGATTTTGTGCGTGGCATAGATTTGCTATGCGCAGAGGACGCTTAAACAGTGCACAATTGCACAGGCGAGCACCTTAGAGGGAGCGTTGCTCGCACGGCTGCGCTAGCATCACAGCTAACGTTAGCCATGCTGCTACCTCTCTGCTCGGGGAGGGCGTATACGTATGTGACGTATGACGTGACCGTATGTGACGTGTGTAAGAAGGTGCACTTGCTGTCTGTGAGAGGGAGACACAGGAAAGAGTGACAAGAGCCTGTCGTGTAATGCCAGCAGCTAAAAGCAACTGCGTGAGAATCCACAGACCTGTGGATGTGTTGAAGGTGTGCTGGAAAATGCGGAACGGAAATTACGGAGCAGCAGAAAAGTGGAATGTATTATTTAAATCGGTGCGTTGGAAAACACGGACCGGAGTTTTTTTTTAAACTGGATCTGGATCGGCATTTTCCCATGCCTTGCCGATACGCAATTTTTGGCAAATATCGGCAGCCGATCCGATCCAAATATCGGATCGGGACATCCCTAATTTGTTGTTGATTCCTACTAGAATTGTGAGTATCTCCACCAAGGAGGGTTTGTTGTCATAGTTTGTGTTTGTTTGCAAAGTTACGCAACAATTTTACCCTACAATTGTGTACCAATGTGAGACATGGTGCAAAGAAGAATCCATTCATTTTTAATGCATCTACAGAAAAAATATACAGTTGCATTATCCTTAATTTCGATATAACTATAAAGGAAGTGTGTTTGGTGTCCGTCCAATTTAGTGTGCTGCTGGTTTGGTGGTGTTTTTAAATGGCTAGTAAAAAAAAACCCTACTCAAGTACATGTGTTTAAAGGGTAACATTATCACAATTTCAGAAGGGTTAAAACCATTAAAAATCAGTTCCCAGTGGCTTATTTTATTTTTCAAAGTTTTTTTCAAAATTTTACCCATCACGCAATATCCCTAAGAAAAGCTTCAAAGTGCCTGATTTTAACCATCGTTATATACACCCGTCCATTTTCCTGTGACGTCACATAGTGAAGCCGACACAAACAAACATGGCGGAAAGAACAGCAAGCTATAGCGACATTAGCTCGGATTCAGACTCGGATTTCAGCGGCTTAAGCGATTCAACAGATTACGCATGTATTGAAACGGATGGTTGTAGTGTGGAGGCAGGTAGCGAAAACGAAATTGAAGAAGAAACTGAAGCTATTGAGCCATATCGGTTTGAACCGTATGCAAGCGAAACCGACGAAAACGACGCGACACGGGAGAAAGCGAAGACGAATTCGGCGATCGCCTTCTAACCAACGATTGGTATGTGTTTGTTTGGCATTAAAGGAAACTAACAACTATGAACTAGGTTTACAGCATATGAAATACATTTGGTGACAACATGCACTTTGAGAGTGCAGACAGCCCATTTCAGGCGCGCCAGGAACATATATTTTTCCACGATTTCAGCACTCAGGTTAACCATACCTAAATAGACACAAAATACTGACATACCCTCATCCGCTCTCTTTTCCTGAAAGCTGATCTGTCCAGTTTTGGAGTTGATGTCAGCATCTGCTTTGAGTGTCGCAGGATATCCACACATTCTTGCCATCTCTGTCGTAGCATAGCTTTCGTCGGTAAAGTGTGCGGAACAAACGACTGACCATTTCGTCGGCTTTCCCCGCACCCTCGTATTTTGAACAAATTCCGTCCAATTTCTTGCCACTTTCGCATCTTTGGGCCACTGGTGCAACTTGAATCCGTCCCTGTTCGTGTTGTTACACCCTCCGACAACACACGGACGAAAGTGAGAAAATGGCGGATTGCTTCCCAACGTGACGTCATCGCTCCGAGAGCGAATAATAGAAAGGCGTTTAATTCGCCAAATTCACCCATTTAGAGTTCGGAAATCGGTTAAAAAAATATATGGTCTTTTTTCTGCAACATCAAGGTATATATTGACGCTTACATAGGTCTGGTGATAATGTTCCCCTTTAAAAACAGTTAAAAGCACATAGATTTTTAAGCCTATTTTTGATCCCGCCTTTTTTTAACATTGCACCAGAGTGTATTTTTTATGTTTTGTGTATATTCTCAATTAATAATGCGTGGATTTTAATAACAAAACCCAGGCATGTACAGGAAGCAATATAAATAAAATTCTGCTATTGATTCACCATTTGAATAATTCATCATCTTCATTGTCTTCTGTCCAGTGTAATAATGCCACCAGTCTGTTGGGGAAAAAAAACAATAATATATAAATATGCGTTGCAGTTTTTAGCAGACATCTATAGCCTTTTTCTTTGGTGTGATCCCCTTCACCACTTTAAAGCATTAACTGGGTCGCTGTGTGTTGTGTAACGAGCAGCTCTCAATGTGCTGCAAACCGTTATAAATAACCAGAAGTTCCCTCGTCTTGTCCCACAATAACATCTGCCAATGTATTCCAAAACCTCTTTTTTGGGTCCTTACAGAGCATCGCTAAAGAGGCGATTGGGTGTGAGCGGCGTGAAAAAGAAATCCATGCCAGAGCACTGCTCATATATGGCAGCTTATTAATAAGTGATACATTTAGCACAGCACCATTGACGACCAGAGGATAAATATGATTAATTACTTCTTTAGGCAACGATAAAAGCGGAAAGAACGATGAAAGAAAATATTATCTTATTACTTTGTGTTATATGTTACTGCTGCTTAGCATGAATGTATCGGTAGTTTCAATAGTCAACTGAGAAACGAAACGGGGCATGTTTTTCCTGTTTTTCAGGTCGCACCCACAGAGGATGCTGTATCATTCCCATCAAATATTTAGAAGCCAAACTCCCCTAATATTAACCCATCTCTCTGATTCTTTCTCAGCTGGCCTTTGCAGAGGGGCAAAGTGAAGGACCAAAGGCGGGACAGGACTCCAAAGAACTGCTCTTTCTTGTCCAGATCACCTGCCAGGTACTATTACTATATCCACACAAATGGAGTCCCATTGCTCCTTCAAACTTGTTTGACACTTCTTGTTCTTATCCAGGCGCGAAACTGGATGGTGAAGAGATCCTATGAGGACTTCCGTGTGCTGGACAAGCATCTGCACTTGTGCATCTACGACCGCCGTTACTCACAACTCACCGAGCTGCCCAAATACGACCCAGTGAGAGACACAGCTGAGGTATAGTGAAGCTTCGATAGCAATAAACATAATTAGTCACACTTGTAACCAAAAATATGTCTTTGATGCATTTTGGTTACCTTATTCAAAATATTAGAAACAAGTCTGACAATGTCCATTAAAACCGATAAGTGTACGTTACGCTGCAATTAATGAATATACAGTTGTGGTCAAAAGTTTTCATACACTTATGAAGGACATAATGTAATGGGTGTCTTGAGTTTCCAATCATTTCTACAACTCTTATTTTTTTGTGATAGAGTGATTGGAGCACATACTTGTTGGTCACAAAAAACATTCATGGTTCTTTTATGAATTTATTATGGGTCTACTAAAAATGTGACCAAATCTGCTGGGTCAAAAGTACATACTTGCCAACCTTGAGACCTCCGATTTCGGGAGGTGGGGGGCGGGGGGCGGGGTTAAGAGGGGAGGAGTATATTTACAGCTAGGATTCACCAAGTCAAGTATTTTATTTATATATATATATATATATATATATATATATATATATATATATATATATATATATATATATATATATATATAAATAAATAAAATAAATACTTGAATTTCAGTGTTCATTTATTTACACATATACACACACATAACACTTATCTACTCATTGTTGAGTTAAGGGTTGAATTGTCCATCCTTGTTCTATTTGTCATTATTTTTCTAACCATGCTGAACACCCTCACTGATGATGCATTGCTTTGTGGCACGCAAAAAGTGATTTCATCAAATGCACTAGATGGCAGTATTGTCCTGTTTAAGAGTGTCACAACATTGCTGTTTACGGCAGACGAACTGCTTTATGGTAGACGAAATGCTGTTGTTGTGTGTTGTTGCCGCGGCTGGGAGGACGTTAATGAAACTGCCTACCAATAAACCCACATAAGAAACCAAGAACTCGTCCTCCATCATTCTACAGTTATAACGTGATTGGGCAGGTTTATATTGTGTGCCTGAATTTCGGGAGATTTTCGGGAGAAAATTTGTCCCGGGAGGTTTTCGGGAGAGGCGCTGAATTTCGGGAGTCTCCCGGAAAATCCTGGAGGGTTGGCAAGTATGAAAGTATACATACAGCAACAGACATTATCAATTTTGGTGATGTAGAAAAGTTACAATCAAATCAAATTAGCTTCACGACATGGCCTTTTAACTTCATGTGAGTGATTATGATTGACGACACCTTTTGACTTCGCTGAGCCCATTTAAATAGGACTTATGTGATGCAGTCATTAGACTCGGTTACAAACGCGACAATGGGAAAGTCAAAGGAACTCAACACAGATCTGAAAAAACAAATCATTGACTTGAACAAGTTAGGAAAGTCACGTGGAGCCATTTCAAAGCAGTTAAAGGGGAACATTATCACAATTTCAGAATGGTTAAAACCATTAAAAATCAGTTCCCAGTGGCTTATTATATTTTTCGAAGTTTTTTTCAAAATTTTACCCATCACGCAATATCCCTAAAAAAAGCTTCAAAGTGCCTGATTTTAACCATCGTTATATACACCCGTCCATTTTCCTGTGACGTCACATAGTGAAGCCAGCACAAACAAACATGGCGCATAGAACAGCAAGCTATAGCGACATTAGCTCGGATTCAAACTCGGATTTCAGCGGCTTAAGCGATTCAACAGATTACGAATGTATTGAAACGGATGGTTGTAGTGTGGAGGCAGGTAGCGAAAACGAAATTGAAGAAGAAACTGAAGCTATTGAGCCATATCGGTTTGAACCGTATGCAAGCGAAAACGACGAAAACGACACGACAGCCAGCGACACGGGAGAAAGCGAGGACCAATTCGGCGATCGCCTTCTAACCAACGATTGGTATGTGTTTGTTTGGCATTAAAGGAAACTAACAACTATGAACTAGGTTTACAGCATATGAAATACATTTTGGCAACAACATGCACTTTGAGAGTAAAGACAGCCCAATTTTCATCAATTAATATATTCTGTAGACACACCCTCATCCGCGCTCTTTTCCTGAAAGCTGATCTGTCCAGTTTTGGAGTTGATGTCAGCAGGCCAGGGAAGCTAGGGTCGATATTCTTCTCTCGATCATCTTCGGTGTGAGCCAAGACATCCAGGGGCTTTAGCTCGCTCGTCTGCGGGAACAAACTGCCGCCATTGCTTGCCGTGCTACCGAGGTCCTTTGTCCCTGAATTGCTCACACACTCCGGCAGATTCAATGGGGGTCTGGCGGCAGATTTCTTTGACTTTATCGTTGGAAATGCATCTGCTTTGAGTGTCGCAGGATATCCACACATTCTTGCCATCTCTGTCGTAGCATAGCTTTCGTCGGTAAAGTGTGCGGAACAAACGTCCAATTTCTTGCCACTTTCGCATCTTTGGGCCACTGGTGCAACTTGAATCCGTCCCTGTTCGTGTTGTTACACCCTCCGACAACACACCGACGAGGCATGATGTCTCCAAGGTACGGAAAACAGTCGAAAAAACGGAAAATAACAGAGCTGATTTGACTCGGTGTTTGAGAAAATGGCGGATTGCTTCCCGATGTGACGCCACGTTGTGACGTCATCGCTCCGAGAGCGAATATTAGAAAGGCGTTTAATTCGCCAAAATTCACCCATTTAGAGTTCGGAAATCGGTTAAAAAAATATATATCTTTTTTCTGCAACATCAAGGTATATATTGACGCTTACATAGGTCTGGTGATAATGTTCCCCTTTAAAGGTCCCAAGAGCAACTGTGCAGACAATTGTTTGTAAGTATAAAGTGCATGGCACAGTTTTGTCACTGCCACGATCAGGAAGAAAACGCAAGCTATCTCCTGCTGCTGAGAGAAAATTTGTCAGGACGATCAAGAGTCAACCGAGAACCACCAAAAAGCAGGTCTGCAATGAATTGGAAGCTGCTGGAACACAGGTGTCAGTGTCCACAGTTAAGTGTGTTTTGCATCGCCATGGACTGAGAGGCTACCATGCATGAAGGAAACCCCTTGCTCCAGAAGCGACACCTTAAGGCTCGTCTAAAGTTTGCTGCTGATCACACGGACCAAGATAAGACCTTCTGGAGGAAAGTTCTGTGGTCAGATGAAACAAAAATGTTGCTGTTTGGCATACTTGCCAACCCTCCCGGATTTTCCGGGAGACTCCCGAAATTCAGCGCCTCTCCCAAAAACCTCCCGGGACAAATTTTTCCCGAAATTCAGGTCATGGACTTGAGTCCGCTAACCCACAATATAACCAGCATACCTGCCCAATCACGTTATAACTGTAGAATGATGGAGTGCGAGTTCTTGGTTTCGTATGTGTGTTTATTGTTAGGCAGTTTCATTAACGTCCTCCCAGCGCGGCAACAACACACAACAGCAGCAGTCACGTTTTTGTATACCGTAAAGCAGTTAGTCTGCAGTAAACAGCAATGTTGTGACACTCTTAAACAGGACAATACTGCCATCTAGTGCATTTGATTAAAGCACTTTTGTGCGTGCCACACATCAATGAGAGGGTGTTCAGCATGGTTAGAAAAATAGTGACAGAGAATAGAACAAGGATGGACAATTCAACCCTTAACTCAACAATGAGTGTTATGTGTGTGTATATGTGTAAATAAATGAACACTGAAATTCAAGTATTTATTATGTATATATATATATATATATATATATATATATATATATATATATATATATATATATATATATATATATAATAAAATTAATATATATATACGTATATACATATATATATATATATATATATATATATATACAGTATATAGCTAGAATTCACTGAACGTCAAGTATTTGTTTTATATATATATATATATATATGAAATACTTGACTTGGTGAATTCTAGCTATAAATATACTCCTCCCCTTTTAGCCACGCCCCCCTCCCACCTCAACCACGCCCAACCCCACCCCCCTCCCCCCACCTCCCGAAATCGGAGGTCTCAAGGTTGGCAAGTATGCTGTTTGGTCACAACACCCAGCAATATGTTTGGAGGAGAAAAGTTGAGGCCTTTAATCCCAGGAACACCACCCTACCGTCAAGCATGGTGGTGGTAGTATTATGCTCTGGGCCTGTTTTGCTTTACAGAGAGTAAATGGGACTATGAAAAAGGAGGATTTCCTCCTAATTCTTCAGGACAACCTAAAATCATCAGCCCGGAGGTTGGGTCTTGGGCACAGTTGGGTGTTCCAACAGGGCAATGACCCCAAACACACGTCAAAAGTGGGGGGAAAAAATAAAGACTAAATAAGTGTAGAATTAAGGTTTTAGAATGGCCTTCCCAAAGTCTTGACTTAATCCCCATTGAGAACGTGGACAATGCTAAAGAAACATGTCTATGTCAGAAAAGCAACACATTTAGCTGAACTGCACCGATTTTGTCAAGAGGAGTGGTTAAAAATTCAAGCAGAAGCTTGTGGATGGTTACCAAAAGTGCCTTATTGCAGGTAAACTTGCCAAGGGACATGTAAGCAAATATTAACATTGCTGTATGTATACTTTTGACCCAGCACATTTGCTCACATTTGCAGTAGACCAGGGGTCGGCAACCTTTACCAGTCAAAGAGCCATTTTGACCAGTTTCACAAATTATAGAAAACAATGGGAGCCGCAAACATTTTTTTAAATTTTAAATGAAATAACACTGCATACTTGGCCCTGCGATGAGGCGGCGACTTGTCCAGGGTGTACCCCGCCTTCCGCCCGATTGTAGCTGAGATAGGCTCCAGCGCCCCCCGCGACCCCAAAAGGGATAAGCGGTAGAAAATGGATGGATGGAACACTGCATACGAAGTTTTTTTTTTTGCTTCGTGCTATGTATAACCAGGGGTCTCAGACACGCTGCCCACACCTTTATGTGGAATTTGAAAGCTGGTGCGGCACGCGGGTTTTCATTTAATGGCGCTTGACAGCGTCATGCGTGGCGTGATGGTACAGCATATAGCACCCACTGCAGTCAGTGTGCCTGATCAGCCACACGTTGTATGGGTCTCCTACTTTGCTCACGTAAGTAACATATAAAAAAAAAAGAACTTTAACACTCTGACTAATAATGCACCACACTGTGAACCCACACCAAACAAGAATGACAAACACATTTCGGGAGAACATCTGCGCCGTAACACAACATAAACACAACAGGACAAATACCCAGAATCCCATGCAGCCCTAACTCTTCCGGGATACATTATACACCCCCCCCCCCCCCCCCCCCCCCCCCCCCCCCCCGCTACCAAACCCCACCCACCTCAACCGACGCACAGGGGGGGGGGGGGGGGGGGTTGATGTGTGAGGGAGCAGGGTTGGGGTGGGGGCGGGGTTTGGTGGTAGCAGGGGTGTATAATGTAGCCCAGAAGACTCAGGGCTGCATGGGATTCTGGGTGTTTGTTCTGTTGTGTTTATGTTGTGTTAAGGTGCAGATGTTCTCCCGAAATGTGTTTGTCATTCTTGTTTGGTTTTGGTTCAAAGTGTGGCGCATTATTAGTAAGAGTGTTAAAGTTGTTTTATATGACCACCGTCAGTGTAACCTGTGTGGCTGTTGACCAAGTATGCCTTGCTGTCACGTACGTGGGCAAGCAAAATATGTATATTGTTTAACAAGTGTTGGGCTGGCACTCTGTTAATACAAATTGTAGAGGGCGCCAAATGTTGTACCATCATGGCACGCCCTTATTATAGCCGTAAAGGTGAAAATCGGTGAATATTAATCCCGGGAGTTTTCTGCGAGAGGCACTGAAATCCGGAAGTCTCACGGGAAAATTGGGGGGTTCAGCAAGTAAGCTGCTGAGCCGCATCAGAGTGATCAAAGAGCCGCATGCGGCTCCGGAGCCGCGGGTTGCCGACCCCTGCAGTAGACTCATAATAAATTCATAAAAAAACCAAACTTCATGAATGTTTTTTGTGACCAACAAGTATGTGCTCCAATCACTCTATCACAATAAAATAAGAGTTGTAGAAATGATTGGAAACTCAAAACAGCCATGACATGATGTTCTTTACAAGTGTAACTTTTGACCACGTCTGTACATGTATGTTGGTCTTTATACTAATAATGTTGCCTTTCAGTCAGTAACCAAGATGTTGGCCACCTACTTGTCCCGCTTCTCAGCCATCGCTGACAACAAGATCAACTGTGGTCCAGTTTTAACATGGATGGAGGTAATATAGCGAGTCCATGTTCAACCAAAATGTGGATTTTAGTCCCATCTATTCTTGTCTAACTAGGAAAGACGTGTGTCTAGTAAAAGCTTGTGTTTGTAGATCGACAACAAGGGCAACCATCTTCTGGTGTCTGAGGAGGCGTCCATCAATGTCCCCGCAATCGCTGCCGCCCACGTTACTAAACGCTACACAGCTCAAGCTACCGACGAGTTGACTTTCGAGGTATTGTCTCTCACCTGTGACATTGTTTTCATTTATGTGAATATGTTCGAATTAGAACATGTAATAACCCTTTTTTTGGTAACCAAATCTGACTTTCTTCACTCTGACACAGAAATAATATTTATCGTGAAATATTATGGAATGGCAATAATAAAACACAATTATAATAATATAGTTTGTTTATGTTTTATTTTACAGTTTTAAATGTATTGTCTGGACCTAAATTAAAATAAATGAAACCCTCTGAAGTAGGGCTGGGCGATATGACCTTTTTTTAATATCTCTATATTTTTAGGCCATGTCACGATACACCATATATATGTGGATATTTTGCCTCAGCCTTGAATGAACACTTGATGCATATAATCACAGCAGTATGATGATTCGATGTGTCTACATTCAAACATTCTTCTTCATACTGCATTAATATATGCTACTTTTAAACTTTCATGCAGAGAGGGAAATCACAAGTAAAAGTGTATTTATTAAACAGTTATTAAGCAGTGGCACAAACATTCATGTCATTTCCAAAACAGAAAGTGCAAGATTGTCAGAGACATTTTAAAACAAGCTATTAGTGCACTTTTGTGCATGATGTCACTAAGATGACATATCAAAACAACACTAAATTAAAGTGCACTTTTTGTACAGAACGCCACTACAATAGTTTAAAACAAATAAAGTGCACTTTTGTGCATGATGTCACACAAGATATTTCAATAAGTGTCAAATAAAAATGAGCTGCATAATAGGAAATCAAATAGTGTATGTCCTTCACTATGTGGTAGGTTCCTGCGGACGTTATCTCCTTCTGTTGTTGACTATTTTTTTCATACGCTGTTGATGTGGAAATGGTTGCCTCGGCATTTTGTGGGTATGGCACTGAACGGAGATGTTGACATGCGGAGTTTCAAGCACTCTTCATTCTCTAGCGGGTGACTTTTCAAATGATGCTACATTAGCAGTTATGCTACTTTTTATAGCAACGCTTTTGCCGTATACTTGACATATTACTGTTGTCTGTTCAATATCTACCTGTCAGAAAGGTCCTTCTCTGTCAGGCTGGGGGATGCCACTTCTTCTTCTGCTTCGCTTTACTGTGGTGTCCCCCAGGGATCTATTCTAGGCCCCATCCTGTTCGCTCTATATCTCCTCCCTCTTGGAGAGATTTTTAAGAGGCATGGAGTGTCTTATCACTGTTATGCAGACTGCCAAATTTATATGCCTATTTCAAAAGGCCACGGCCCCCTGACACCCCTTCTCAACTGTCTATGCGACGTCAAGGCTTGGTTAGCCCAGAATTTTTTAATAATGAATGAGGGGAAAAATGGAAATTTTAGTTTTTGGTCCGGCTCTCACTGACTTGGGACCATTGCAAAATTATGTGCGTCCCAAAGTCACCAGCCTTGGCGTCACTATAGACAGCCATTTTAAACTTGACAAACAAGTCAATGGCGTTTTAAAATCGTGTTTTTATCATCTTCGTCTTTTAGCAAAGGTAAAACCGTTTTTATCTTTTAACCTTTTTGAACAAGTCGTGCATGCTTTTATTTCAAGTGGCCTGGACTACTGCAATGCACTTTATGCTGGCATTAGTCAAAAAGCTCTCCCCCGGTTGCAGTTAGTCCAGAACGCGGCAGCACGACTTTTAACAGGGGCCAGGAGACGCCAGCATATAACCCCAATTCTTGAGAGTTTGCACTGGCTCCCTGTTCATTTTAGAATTGATTTTAAAACCTTGCTGTTTGTTTTTAAAGCTTTACATGGACTGGCACCTCAGTATATCTCAGACCTCATCCAAACTTACAATCCTGCGCGCGCTCTGAGGTCCGAGAGCCAGCTCCAGCTCGTGGTGTCCAAGACAAGACTTAAATCCAGGGGAGACAGGGCCTTCTCTGTGGTCGGCCCTAAGCTCTGGAACACTCTGCCCCTCCATGTTCAAACTGCTCCCACAGTGGAGTGTTTTAAGTCTCGTCTTAAGACCCACTTTTATTCTTTGGCTTTTAACACTACGTGAGTTGTGTGGTCCTATGTTGTCCTCTGTGTTTTAAAATTTTGATTTCTATTTACCGTTTTAATTGGTTTTACCCTTTAAAATTGTTTTTAATCATATTTATTTTATATTGTTTTTAATTGTGTTCAATATTGTTGTGCAGCACTTTGGAAACATTTTGTCGTTTAAATGTGCTATATAAATAAAGTGGATTGGATTGGATTGGATTGAAGCCAAACCACCAATTCTTCCTTCATTTGTTACCAGATTCGCACCTTCTCTCTCTCGTATTACCACTCGCACCACAGCTAACGTTACCCATGCCGCTACCTCTCTGCTCCGCGAGGGCGTATACGTATGTGACGTATGTAAGAAGGTGCGCTTGTTTTATGTCTCTGTGAGAAGGAGAGACAAGAAAGAGTGAGAAGAGCCTGTAGTGTAATGCCCGCAGCTAAAAGCCACTGCGTGAGAACGTATACTCCAATATCACCATATAGTCATTTTCTATATCGCACAGAGACAAACCCGCGATATATTGAGTATATCGATATATCGCCCAGCCCTACTCATTAGTTCTAGAAGACTGACCTTTGTTCGAATTCCAAATGATTTTCCCCCACATAAGAACATTTTAAATGGCCAACCTTTTGCCTTCATGAAACTTTCAGCTTACACTTCAAGTAACATTTCAACATTGAAATATTACAACAATAAATTTACAAAAACAACACAGTGGTACCTTAATCCAAGAGAGCCCCAACTTAAGTGTTTTGAGATAAAAGCTATCTCTCTGCAAATTGTTATGCTTTAAGTTACAAGGAAAAATTTGAATTACAAGCATCCCCGCCATTAGATCATACTTGCCAACCTTGAGACCTCCGATTTCGGGAGGTGGGGGCGGGGCGTGGTTGGGGGCGTGGTTAAGAGGGGAGGAGTATATTTACAGCTAGAATTCACCAACTCGAGTATTTCATAAATATATATATATATATGTATGAAATACTTGACTTTCAGTGAATTCTATCTATATATATATATTTATTTATTTTATTATATATATAAATAAAAGAAATACTTGAATTTCAGTGTTCATTTATTTACACATATACACACACATAACACTCATCTACTCATTGTTGTACTTGAAAGTACAATGCAATACAATTCCGGGGCAATGGCACCTATCAAATACACAGTAATGAAAACACAGTTGTTCTACTAACTGTACTGTGTGTTATGAGAGTAGCGTATGTGTGTGTGTGTGGCCCTTTAATAGGTGACAGCATGTGAGGTGAGTGACGTCAGTGAGTGTGTGGGCGAGAGAAGAGAGGGAGCGGGGTAGCGTGAGTGCGGGGAGGGACTAGTTGGTTTTGTGTTGGATTGGCTGTGTGCAAGCAATCAATAAAGCAAGATTTGCAACTAATCGCTGGACTCATCATTCACCCTGAAGTCGTCCGCTGTGGAGACCCACTGCTGGGTAAGGTGAAGGGTGTTGCCTCGAGCATACATCGGCCCTGGAGAAGTGTCTCCCCTGCGCTCTTCGACTACGGTCTCGTTCTTCTGCTTCGTCTCCTTGTGTGCGCACACTGGACTCAGGTCCGCATGGAGCTGGAGGGGGCGTGGCCTCCAGCTCCGGCTGAATTCCGGGAGATTTTCGGGGGAAAATTTCTTCCGGGAGGTTTTCGGGAGAGGCGCTGAATTTCGGGAGTCTCCCGGAAAATCCGGGAGGGTTGGCAAGTATGCATTAGATGGGGCAACACATGTCACAGTGAACAAAACATCTGGTCTTACTTGCTGGCATTAGCTTGTCGCTAGAAATCGACATAACTAATTCAATTAATCACAATAGATGACGTTGATTTAAGGTTTGAAGTTGTTGCTCGTAAGTTGAGATACGACTGTATTCATAATAATATTTAATAAATAATTGAAAATATGACCAGCTTTATACTCTCGGCAGGGTCCTTGAGGGTGCATGGGAGTTTGCCCAACCAGTCTACATGTGTTTTGTGGACTTGGAGAAGGCATTCGACCGTGTTCCCCGGGAAGTCCTCAGAGAGTATGGGGTATCGGACTGTCTGATTGTGGCGGTCCACTCCCTGTACGATCAGTCCCAGAGCTTGGTCCGCATTGCCGGCAGTAAGTCGGACACGTTTCCAGTGAGGGTTAGACTCCGCCAAGGCTGCCCTTTGTCACCCATTCTGTTCATAACTTTTATGGACAGAATTTCTAGGCGCAGTCAGGGCGTTGAGGGGATCTGGTTTGGTGGCTGCAGGATTAGGTCTCTGCTTTTTGCAGATGATGTGGTCCTGATGGCTTCATCTGGCCAGGATCTTCAGCTCTCACTGGATCGGTTCGCAGCCGAGTGTGAAGCGACTGGGATGGGAATCAGCACCTCCAAGTCCGAGTCCATGGTTCTCGCCTGGAAAAGGGTGGAGTGCCATCTCCGGGTTGGGAAGGAGACCCTGCCCCAAGTGGAGGAGTTCAAGTACCTCGGAGTCTTGTTCACGAGTGAGGGAAGAGTGGATCGTGAGATCGACAGGCGGATCGGTGCAGCGTCTTCAGTAATGCGGACGCTGTATCGATCCGTTGTGGTGAAGAAGGAGCTGAGCCGGAAGGCAAAGCTCTCAATTCACCGGTCGATCTACATTCCCATCCTCATCTATGGTCATGAGCTTTGGGTTATGACCGAAAGGACAAGATCACGGGTACAAGCGGCCGAAATGAGTTTCCTCCGCCGGGTGGCGGGGCTCTCCCTTAGAGATAGGGTGAGAAGCTCTGTCATTCGGGAGGAGCTCAAAGTAAAGCCGCTGCTCCTCCACATGGAGAGGAGCCAGATGAGGTGGTTCGGGCATCTGGTCAGGATGCCACCCGAACGCCTCCCTCGGGAGGTGTTTAGGGCACGTCCGACCGGTAGGAGGCCACGGGGAAGACCCAGGACACGTTGGGAATACTATCTCTCCCGGCTGGCCTGGGAACGCCTCAGGATCCTTTGGGAGGAGCTGAACGAAGTGGCTGGTTAGAGGGAAGTCTGGGTTTTCACTGCTTAGGCTGCTGCCCCCACGACCCGACCTCGGATAAGCGGAAGAAGATGGATGGATGGATGTCAAAACAATACAATGAAAATTGTTATTTTCTCCAAAATCGGCTGGGGACATTTATCACATCATATTTCTCTACAGCAGATGCGTTGAAGCCTTTATTTGTACAAACATCTCCAATAATTTCTGTTATCCATCTCCTTGTGCCAGGTGGGGGACATTGTGTCCGTCATCGACATGCCTCCCAAAGAGGACACCGGCTGGTGGAGAGGGAAACATGGCTTTCAGGTAAAGCACCATGTATTTTTTTTTTGGACTTTATTGGGGCCAGCCCACACTCTAACTCAGGGGTGCTCACACTTTTTCTGCAGGCGAGCTACTTTTCAATTGATCAAGTCGTGGGGATCTACCTCATTCATATATATCATTTATATTTACTTATTTATGAAATATATGTTTTTGTTAACAAGTTAAAGGTGTTTAATGATAATGCAAGCATGTTTAACACATATAGTTAATATTGTTAACAAGTTAAAGGTGTTTAATGATAATACAAGCATGTTTAACACATATAGTTAATATTGTTAACAAGTTAAAGGTGTTTAATGATAATACAAGCATGTTTAACACATATAGTTAAAATTGTTAATAAATTAAAGGTGTTTAATGATAATGCAAGCATGTTTAACACATATAGTTAATATTGTTAATAAATTAAAGGTGTTTAATGATAATACAAGAATCAGGGGTGCTCACACTTTTTCAGCATGCAAGCTACTTATAAAATGATCAAGTCAAAATGATGTACCTACTACAAAAATGCAAAACATATATTTATTTCTAAATATATTGAGGATTCTTTATATCGAAGATAATATTTCTGCCTTATTTTTTTAATGTCTCGGAACAATGAGTCAGCTGCTTCAACGAATGCCTCCTTTACCATCTCTCCGTCTTGGAAGGACTTCTTGTTATTAACGATGATGTGACTCACCCGGAATGATGCTTCGGTGGCGACTTTCGCTTTTGAAGTTTGTTGTGTGAAAAATGACTGCTGTCCGGACAACTGGGATTTCAGTTCCTTCACCTTTCTCTTTCTCAGCTCGCTTTTCAGCGGGAAGTCGGTGTCGTATTTCCCATGAATAGTCCGAAAATGCCGCTCCACATTTCCCTTCTTTGGTATTGCGATGGCAGATTGGCAGATGAGGCAAACGCACTCCTCCCATTCCCATACCTGCCAACTACTCCGGTTTTCCCGTAATTAGTACGGTTTTCATCAACCTATTCCGGGTTACGGTTGCAGTGATAAAAAAATACGGTTTTTCATTCATTAAAAAATTTTTTTTTTTTTTAAAGTTTTATTCACAAAATCGCGTAACAACAATGACAATCGACACTGCTTACCAGAGGTGGGACCAAGTCATTGTTTTGCAAGTCACAAGTAAGTCTCAAGTCTTTGCCCTCAAGTCCGAGTCAAGTCCCGAGTCAAGACAGGCAAGCCCCGAGTCAAGTCCAAAGTCAAGACTGGAAAGTCTCAAGTCAAGTCCTAAGTCCTGCATTTTGAGTTTCGAGTCCTTTCAAGTCCTTTTAACCACAGACTAATATATTAACACAGATTGTGTATGCTTTTCAAACGCTGTATTTATTTATTAAAACAAGTGCATTTTAAATTGCAGGAAAGAAAACTGTGCTGACATTGCACTTTATAATAGCACTATTAACCAGTCATTTTAAACATTAACTCATTCCTTTACAGAACAAACACATTGAAAAATAAAGTGCAAATGTACTTATTTGTACAAAAGTGTTAACATTGAAAAAACATGACATATATGTGAACATAACAAAAAAGTTGTACTTTTTATATGTCAGGGCCCTATGCTGCATTGCATCTGCAAAAGACCAAATTAGCCAAGAGTCTGTCAGTCATTTGTGCACGATGGGGGCGTAGTATGATGCCACCATGGCTGAAAACTCGCTCCACTGGAGCACTGGAGGCAGGCACTGCCAAGACTCTCATGGCCACTCGGAACAGTGAAGGAAGAGTCTTCATGTTCAATGCCCAGAACAAAAGGGGGGAGAGAGTTTTTTTGGGTTGGTGCACTACTTGTAAGTGTATCTTGTGTTTTTTATGTTGATTTAATTAAAAAAAGAAAAAAAAAATATATATATATTTCTTGTGCGGCCCGATACCAATCGATCCACGGACCAGTACCGGGCCGCGGCCCGGTGGTTGGGGACCACTGCGGTAAACAACCAACAGTATGTCAGAAAGCTAGCTAAAACGGTACACATATTCATAATATAGTATACATTTTAACTGACCTTTATTTTACTATTTTTGTCTTTTTTTAGGTGGCTAAAATACGCGGTGCTGCTGACTGCCGTCTAACGTTACGTGTGATATGTTGACTAACCCTGCTTAAAAAAAATCACTGAACAAAAAGTATGAATAAGGTAGTGAACTGCAACAGATTCCCGTGTTTGCAATAACGTTATAACGTTAGCAGTGAGTTTACAGCCTCACTGATTTAACTACACAGCAAATAAAAGTCACGTTACTTAGCCAATAAACGTTATCTTACATTCAAAACTTACCCTTCTTTGTGCAACTTCAAATGCCGGACGAAGTTGGAAGTTGTTTCCTCTCCATCAGTAATTTTCCAACCGCATGTGTTGCATATTGCAAACCGTTTTGTGTTGACCACCTCGTAATTTTTATACCCAAACGAAATTATTTTAGGTATCATTTTTTGTTCACTGGCGTGTGGTTTGGACATGTCTTCTTCGTTGGTTGTCCTGCAATTTGATTGGATGAATGCTGTGTGATGAAAACAAAGTAGATCTAATTTGATTGGCTGTTGTACTGAGACCACACCAGCTGACACACGCAACGCTGATAGACAAGTACACAATGAAAAATACGGAGCGCTCCCGAATAACTTTTTCATCTTTGGGTTTTGGGGAAAGTAGCAAGTCATGTCAATTCAAAAGGCTCAAGTCCAAGTGAAGTCACAAGTCATTGATGTTAAAGTCTAAGTCGAGTTGCAAGTCTTTTTACATTTTGTCAAGTGGAGTCTTAAGTCATCAAATTCATGACTCGAGTCTGACTCGAGTCCAAGTCATGTGACTCGAGTCCACACCTCTGCTGCTTACCGTAACTTCCTATCGAGCCATTCCGAATGCCATACGCGAGGCTATTTATAGCACCGCTGCCAAGCACGAGGCACCAGTTGTATGGCGTCACATTAGTGCCAAAAATCCGAGCGCATAAAAACTGTTATCGCGCGCTGATTCTCCACTTCGTGCGCGCGCGCGCGCGACACCATTTTGCGCGCGCGTGGTGCCTTTTAGCGCGCGCGGTGCCTTTCTGCGCGCTCTCTGTGTACTCCTGGCATCTCTCCTCGCGCTGTCATGTTTCTTTTTGGCACTTTGGGGGCGAGTATGCTTATACGGCCCCTCCTTTCTGATTGGTCAGGCGAAAAACGCTGAAAAATGCTCAGAGCCAATCAGAAGTATAGCAGGGCGGGTCATCGTCAATATGTATCAAGATTTACGGAGGAAGAAGTGGATAAAAAAATGACGCGCGCTGATGAAGGTTATTTCATACCACATAAACACAATACAGGGTAATACAAAATGTGACCCAAATAAATAACAAGACAACAAACACCATAATCACATCTTTCAGCCAGAACTGGTCCACCAGCAATAACATCCAACCATAACATTATTTTACATTTTCACTTCTTCTTGAACATTTGTTTTCTAATTTATGGAATTTCTTTTGATTCAGCCATAAAATTAATGAAATAATCTTTGAATTTTGTTTTTAAAATGTTAAAAATAGCTTTTAATAATGTATTCTGAAACTGTTTAAAATAATCAGATAACTGACTAACACTGACCCTACACAACTATGTTGCACAATTAAGTCTTTTTTTTTTTTAAAGCGAAAGAGGTCATTTCAACAGGTACAGCATCCTATGTCATATCTACATGTAATAAGATTTGTAACAAGGCAAACCGTTTGTAAATTGGTCGAAAATCGAGCAAGTTATGGTAATTTAATTAGTACATGTACCATTGACATCAATGTAATGATTGAGGCTAGATGTCCGAGGTAAGATGGCTACAACGTTGCTACACTGGAGAATGATTGGTCATATGAAAAATGCTCACAGCCAATCAGAAAGGAGGGGCCGTCTAAGCATACCCACCCCCAAAGTGCCAAAAAGAAACATGACAGCGCGAGGAGAGATGCCAGGCGTACACAGAGAGCGCGCAGAAAAGCGTCGCGCGCAGCGCGCAGAAAGGCACCACGCGCGCGCAAAATGGTGTCGCGCGCGCGCACGAAGTGGAGAATCAGCGCGCGATAACAGTTTTTATGCGCTCGGATTTTTTGGCACTAATGTGACGCCATACAGTTGCCATTGTTTCCAAACGAGAGAACGATCATGGAATCAGCCGGAGAAAAATCGCAAACGAGTCTTAAACCGAAAAGAAAACTGCAGTCATTCCGTGAAGAATATTCAAAAGCCTATCCGGGAATAATTATCCGTTCCAAAAAGGGTGAAAACTACGCGGATTGCACCTTGTGCAGACAAGATTTTTCGATCGGACACGGAGGAATTAGCGATGTAAAAGACCACGTTGGGACAAAAAAACACAAGTCTAATGCCGTTGCTAGCGATACAAGTGGAACACTTTCAACGTTTTTCGTCGCCCAAACAGTGATGGTTTTAGCAACATTTTAACCTGTCTGAATGCTAATAATCATTTTGGCTACTAGGTTTTTCTGATTTCAAAAGTTGGCAGGTATGCATTCCGTATGAAAGTGATAAGTTTTTGTCTTCTTACTTGGTCCAGCTCCCCCACTCATTTTTATACCCTTAAGAGAAAAAACCGAGGGCTGAAAATTGGCGGTAACTCACTGACAAGCTTGTTAGTTTTGCTGCACTGAGCGCCGTTGTTTGCGCATGCGCAGTGACCTAAGTGTCAGAAAAACGAAGATGTCATCTGACTGGCTGCCCTGTTTATCAATCAAAAGATGGGATGGATGATAGGCTGGCGTCAATTTTTTTTTTTTTTTTTTTTTAATGTAATGCAATTTTTTTTTTTTTTTTTTTTTTTTTTTTATGTAATGGGATCTACTACAGGCCCTGCTTCCTATGAGGAAGCAGGGCCTGGGGAATCTGTGGTGGGCTCTCCTATTTCTGGGGCTGAGGTTGCCGAGGTTGTTAAAAAGCTCCTCGGTGGCAAGGCCCCGGGGGTGGATGAGATCCGCCCGGAGTTCCTTAAGGCTCTGGATGTTGTGGGGCTGTCTTGGTTGACAAGACTCTGCAACATCGCGTGGACATCGGGGGCGGTACCTCTGGATTGGCAGACCGGGGTGGTGGTTCCTCTCTTTAAGAAGGGGAACCGGAGGGTGTGTTCCAACTATCGTGGGATCACACTCCTCAGCCTTCCCGGTAAGGTCTATTCAGGTGTACTGGAGAGGAGGCTACGCCGAATAGTCGAACCTCGGATTCAGGAGGAACAGTGTGGTTTTCGTCCTGGTCGTGGAACTGTGGACCAGCTCTATACTCTCGGCAGGGTCATTGAGGGTGCATGGGAGTTTGCCCAACCAGTCCACATGTGCTTTGTGGACTTGGAGAAGGCATTCGACCGTGTACCCCGGGAAGTCCTGTGGGGAGTGCTCAGAGAGTATGGGGTAACGGACTGTCTTATTGTGGCAGTTCGCTCCCTGCATAATCAGTGCCAGAGTTTGGTCCGCATTGCCGGCAGTAAGTCAGACACGTTTCCAGTGAGGGTTGGACTCCTCCAAGGCTGCCCTTTGTCACCGATTCTGTTCATAACCTTTATGGACAGAATTTCTAGACGCAGTCAGGGCGTTGAGGGGATCTGGTTTGGTGGCTGCAGGATTAGGTCTCTGCTATTTGCAGATGATGTGGTCCTGATGGCTTCCTCTGGCCAAGATCTTCAGCTCTCGCTGGATCGGTTCGCAGCCGAGTGTGAAGTGACTGGGATGGGAATCAGCACCTCCAAGTCCGAGTCCATGGTTCTCTCCCGGAAAAGGGTGAAGTGCCATCTTGCCCCAAGTGGAGGAGTTCAAGTACCTCGGAGTCTTGTTCACGAGTAGGGGAAGAGTGGATCGTGAGATCGACAGGCGGATCGGTGCGGCATCTTCAGTAATGCGGACGCTGTATCGATCCGTTGTGGTGAAGAAGGAGCTGAGCCGGAAGGCAAAGCTCTCGATTTACCGGTCGATCTACGTTCCCATCCTCACCTATGGTCATGAGCTTTGGGTCATGACCGAAAGGACAAGATCACGGGTACAAGCGGCCGAAATGAGTTTCCTCCGCCGAGTGGCGGGTCTCTCCCTTAGAGATAGGGTGAGAAGCTCTGTCATTCGGGGGGAGCTCAAAGTAAAGCCGCTGCTCCTCCACATGGAGAGGAGCCAGATGAGGTGGTTCGGGCATCTGGTCAGGATGCCACCCGAACGCGTCCCTAGGAAGGTGTTTCGGGCACGTCCGACCGGTAGGAGGCCACGGGGAAGACCCAGGACACGCTGGGAAGACTATCTCTCCCGGCTGGCCTGGGAACGCCTCGGGATCCCCCGGGAGGAGCTGGACGAAGTGGCTGGGGAGAGGGAAGTCTGGGCTTCCCTGCTTAAGCTGCTGCCCTCGCGACCCGACCTCGGATAAGCGGAAGAAGATGGATGGATGGATGGATGGATCTACTAATACTACCTTTGCAATCGACTGGTAGATGGCGATCAACGTATTGAGCACCCCTGCTCTAAATGTATGTGTAGAAGGAACATATTTTCAAGTGAAATGTTTGCTTGCTAAGTGATTGTTGCAGTTGGTTGTAAACATTTTCCGCCCTGAAGCACCTCCTCACCTTCATGCTCACTGACCTATTTCATTTTATCCAACCCCCCCCGCCATAATGCTCCGTCTGCTCTTTCAGACCGACAAAATACAAACATGTCTGTCCGTTCTTGTCTGTTCTCAGGTCGGTTTCTTCCCATGTGACTGTGTCGAGCTGATAAACGACAAGATCCCTCCCAGCGTTGAAAGCTCAGTGCCCAAACCAGGTACTCCTTTCTGTCGGCATGGCTCACTTACCACTTCCTCCTGGGGTGGCACACAGAGTGAATTGCTGTGTCTGTGTTGTACTCTCCAGTGTGTAAGAAGCACGGAAAGCTAGTTACTTTCTTGAGGTCCTTTATGAAGTCGAGACCGCCGCCGCAGAAGCTACGCCAGCGTGGAATCCTCAGGGAGCGAGTGTTTGGCTGCGACCTGGGCGAACACCTCCACAACTCCCAGCACGAAGGTGAAACATGCACTGCAAAATGAGAATCGGGTGTATTGCCGAGAAGATGTGCAGAACAATCTCAAGGCTTAGCTGCAGGTCAAAAATCCAAACAAATAAATACAACTGTACTAATGACCTTCACATTGAAGTGAGTGCACCCTTACATTTCCGCAACCTTTTTATTAGGGGCAATACGATATAAATAAAACACGGATACACAGGTGAAACTAAAAAAAATTTGAATATTGTGCAAATGCCCATTGATGTCAGCAATTCAACATCAAATGTGACACTGATATGTGATATAAAGTCACACATGCAAAGTGGTATGTCATGCCTTTATATCAGGGATGCTCATTACGTCGATCGCGATCTACCGGTCGATCGTGGAGGGTGTGTCAGTCGATCACCAGGCATTAAAAAAATAGTCCTAAAAATGAGCAATCATAAATCTTCACTATGACGTCACTTTCGTCACTTAATTGACATTCACGGCACCCGAGGGGCTTCTGAGGCGACCAACTGGAAGGCGAGAAACACTTTATTTCAACAGACTCTGGCGCCGTACCTGTCGTCAAAACTCCAAAGACCGACTGCACAGTTGCACAATAAAAGCTCTGCTTCATCCTGCCTGCGCTACCAAAATAAGAGTCTCAGAAAGCTGGCGTGCACAAGCTAGCAAGCTACGGAGTTTGCCGACAATGTATTTCTTGTAAAGTGTATACAAAGGAGTACGGAAGCTGGACAAATAAGATGCCAAAAACCAACCACTTTCATGTGGTATTGGACAGAAGGAGGACTTTTTTTTCTCCTCCATTCGAAAATGCGGACGTTATCATCACCACTGTCTGATTCCAATCAATGCAAGTCATCAGAATCAGGTAATACACCAACTTATATTCTTGTCTTCATGAAAGAAAGGAATCTATATGTGTTAAACATGCTTGTATTATCTTTAACCACTTTTAACTTATTAACAATATTAACTATATGTGTTAAACATGCTTGTATTATCTTTAAACACCTTTAAGATGTTAACAATATTAACTATATGTGTTAAACATGCTTGTTTTATCTTTAACCACCTTTAAGTTGTTAACAATATTAACTATTTGTGTTAAACATGCTTGTATTATTTTTAACCACCTTTAACTTGTTAACAATATTAACTATATGTGTTAAACATGCTTGTATTATCATTAAACACCTTTAACTTGTTAACAATATTAACTATATGTATTAAACATGCTTGTATTATCATTAAACACCTTTAATGTATTAACAATATTAACTATATGTGTTAAACATGCTTGCATTATCATTAAACACCTTTAAATTGTTAACAAAAACATCCATCCATCCATCCATTTTCTACCGCTTATTCCCTTTTGGGGTCGCGGGGGGCGCTGGAGCCTATCTCAGCTACAATCGGGCGGAAGGCGGGGTACACCCTGGACAAGTCGCTACCTCATCGCAGGGCCAACACAGATAGACAGACAACATTCACACTCACATTCACACACTAGGGCCAATTTAGTGTTGCCAATCAACCTATCCCCAGGTGCATGTCTTTGGAGAAAAAAACATATATTTCATAAATAAGTAAATATAAATTATATATATGAATGAGGTAGCTCCCCACGACTTGATCAATTGAAAAGTAGCTCGCCTGCAGAAAAAGTGTGAGCACCCCTGCTTTATATCATATAATTTAGATTATCATGGTTTACAGTTTTTGAAAACCCTACATTTTCTGAGAATTTCAATACGAGATTTTCATAAACTGTAAGCCATTATCATCAACATGATATCAAAATAAGCCTTAAACATATTGAGGTGCATGTCATGAGTTGTTTTAATGTTGACAACAGTTTTAATTTAGTTTTAATCCTCGTCTTTTGATTAAAATGTATTTTAATTTTAGTCTATGCTTTATACAATGACTCTCTTAAGGTAGCCAAAGGCCTCATCATCTACACTGCAAAAAGTCAGTGTTCAAAAACAAGAAGAAAAAAATACAAAAATTAGGGGTATTTTATTTGAACTAAGCAAAATTATCTGCCAATAGAACAAGAAATTTGGCTTGTCAAGACTTTCCAAAACAAGTAAAATTAGCTAACCTCAATGAACCCAAAAATAGCTTAAAATAAGTATATTCTCACTAATAACAAGTGCACTTTTCTTAGTAGAAAAAAAAAGAGAACTTTTTGCTCAATATGTTGAAAAATATTCTTAGATGAAGTAAATGCTAGTGCCATTATCTTGACATAATGATATGCGCTCGGCATTACATTTCTTGAAACCAGCAAACTTATACTAAAAACTGATTTATTGTTCTTAATGGAAAGGCAACAAGGCAACCGCTTGTTACTCTCGGGGTCTCCTAGCCGCTCAGGCAAATCATATGGTCTAAAAATGCATTTTTCCATCGACAACATGACATCATCGCGCCAAGTGCGTGCTCTTTCAGTCAATTAGTGTGCATACAGTATGTACAGCCTGCAAGCAGCGTTGGTCGGGCCCGCGTATTTGGCAGGTGCTAGTCCTAAGTGTCCCAATACTTTTGTCCAGTTTTAGTCCTAAGTGTCCCAATACTTTTGTCAAGTTGTAGTCCTAAGTGTCCCAATACTTTTGTCCAGTGTAGGTGTCCCAATACTTTTGTCCAGTGGTAGTCCTAAGTGTCCCAATACTTTTGTCCCGTGGTAGTCCGAATTTTCCCAATACTTATGTCAAGTTTCAGTCCTAAGCGTCCCAATACTTTTGTCAAGTTGTAATTCTAAGTGTCCCAATACTTTTGTCCAGTTGTAGTCCTAAGTGTCCCAATACTTTTGTACAGTGTAAGCGTCCCAATACTTTTGTCCAGTGGTAGTCCTAGGAGTTCCAATACTTTTGTCAAGTTCTAGTCCCAAGTGGCCCAATACTTTTGTCAAGTTTTAGTCCTAAGTGTCCAAAGCTTTTGTCCAGATTTAGTCCTAAGTGTCCCAATACTTTTGTCCAGTTGTAGTCCTAAGTGTCCAAAACTTTTTTCCAGTTTTAGTCCTAAGTGTCCCAATACTTTTGTCAAAATGTTTTTAATTGTAATTTTGAAGAATTTATCTGAATGTGCATGAACTATTTCTGTTCAAAATTGTTAGAAATGTTAAATGTTTAAATATTAACTGTCAGTTTACTGTACTGTGCCAACTGTACTACTATATGAGTACCTATTTTCTATTGTTTCATTGGAAATAAAACAGCAAAGTCCATTTGGCTGTCATCTGTTTTAATTATGAGACACAATTGTGTCAAAGTCATGATTTTTTTTTTCATGCTTGAAATAAGAATTTATTACTTTAAAAAAGCAGTTTTATACTTGTGAGTGTTGATGACACAACAGTTGATATTCTAGTTTCAAGCATGTTTTACTCAATATAGGTCATAACATCTCAGCAACAAGCTGTAATATCTTACTGAGATCATTTAGGACCAAAACCCTTAAAACAAGTAAAACACTAACAGAAAATCTGCTTAGTGAGAAGAATTATCTTATCAGACAGAAAATAAGCAAATATCACCCTTATTTGAGATATTTCATCTTACTTAGATTTCAGTTTTTGCAGTGTTATTACTGTATTTTTCGGACTATAAGTCTGAGTTTTTTTTCATAGTTTGGCCTGGGGTGCGACTTATACTCAGGAGCGACTTATGTGTGAAATGATGAACACCTTACCGTAAAATATCAAATAATATTATTTATCTCATTCACGTAAGAGACTAGACGTATAAGATTTCATGGGATTTAGCGATTAGATTGTTTGGTAAACGTATAGCATGTTCTATATGTTATAGTTATTTGAATGACTCTTACCATAATATGTTACGTTAACATACCAGTTGGTTATTTATGTCTCATATAACGTACACTTGTTCAGCCTGTTGTTCACTATTTTTTATTTACCGTATTTTCCGCACCATAAGGCGCCCTGGGTTATAAGCCGCGCCTTCAATGAACGGCATATTTCAAAACTTTGTCCACCTATAAGCCGCCCCGTGTTATAAGCCGCATCTAACTGCGCTAAAGGAATGTCAAAAAAACAGTCAGATAGGTCAGTCAAACTTTAATAATATATTAAAAACCAGCGTGATGTGGGCGCGCATGGAGTCGTATATCAACATGGACAGAGCTGCGTGAAAAAAGCCACCCGGCCTCTTCGCGTAAACTTCCCTTAACCACTCGCTCATCTTTTCTTCATCCATCCATCCCTTCGAGTTAGCTTTTATGATGACGCCGGCTGGAAAGGTCTCTTTTGGCAAGGTCTTCCTTTTGAATATCACCATGGGTGGAAGTTTCTGGCCATTAGCATGGCAAGCTAGAACCACAGTGAAGGATGACTTCTCATTCCCTGTGGTGCGAATATTCACCGTACGTGCTCCCGTTGTATCCACAGTGCGGTTCACAGGAATATCAAAAGTCAGTGGAACCTCGTCCATGTTGATAATGTTCTCTGGCCGGATCTTTTTTTCAGCTATCTTGTTTTTACAATATGCACGGAAAGTAGCCAGCTTTTCTTGAAAGTCTTTAGGCAGTTGCTGTGAAATAGTAGTCCGTGTGCGGATGGAGAGATTGCGTCTTTTCATGAACCGGAAACCTGTCGCTTAGTAGGAGCCATTTTGTGGTCTTTACAGATGTAAACACACAAAGGAAATGAAACGTAATATCCGCGCGCTTCTTCTTCTTCTACGCGGGCGGGTGGTTGCTTACAGTAGAAGAAGAAGCGCTTCCTGTTCTATGGGGGCGGGTGCTTACCTTGGCGGTTGCTTGCGTAGAAGAAGAAGCGCTTCCTCTTCTACGGGGAAAAAAGATGGCGGCTGTTTACCGTAGTTGCGAGACCGAAACTTTATGAAAATGAATCTTAATATTAATCCATATATAAAGCGCACCGGGTTATAAGCCGCACTGTCAGCTTTTGAGTAAATTTGTGGTTTTTAGGTGCGGCTAATAGTGCGGAAAATACGGTATTTTAAATTGCCTTTAAAATGTCTATTCTTGGTGTTGGCTTTTATCAAATACATTTCCCCCCAAAATGCGACTTATACTCCAGTGCGACTTATATATGTTTTTTTCCTTCTTTATTATGCATTTTCGGCCGGTGCGACTTATACTCCGAAAAATACGGTAGTGACGCGCATGAATGGATGAATGAGATTCCCATTTTAGTCAACAAAACTACCCAACATTTTAGTCAGCTAAGATTACAGTAAATTTAGTAGAGTAAAATAAAAGTATAAAACATATCAATCAATCAAAGTTTATTTATATAGCCCTTAATCACAAGTGTCTCAAAGGGCTGCAAAAGCCACAGTGACATCCTCGGCTCAGGCATCGTCAAAGTTTTTTTAAGAAAGCACCTTTATTTAGACTACCTGCAAAGCATTTGTGTAACACAAATTGAGCTTAATCTTTTAGTCAGAAATGTTGTAATTAATAATTTTTAGCTACACAGGTCAATGCCGATAAGTAATAACTTATTGGAACACCCCTAATTTACAGTAAACAATGGTTGTGTGTTCATTTTTATTTAATGTCATCTATTCTATATCCAAGTTTATTTCTGTAGCATTGATGCAATGTGATGGGGTGGATTCACTTTTGTGAGATACTGTATGTAACAGAGTCAGTCATCCGTAACATTTTAGGAATGCTCTTTTATTTAATTCTATGAGACCCAACAATGAAGGTTGGATAAGTAAACTACAGTAGCGGCATTAGGCTGCACGTGTTAGTCGGATCAATTCACTGTTTTATATTAATCCTCTTTAAAGAGATTTATTGATAGGAGAGAAATAACACCAGATATCACCAGACTCAGCCGTTTAACAGGATTTGAGTGGCATTAAAAATGATAGCTTATGATGACTCATGTGGTGTTGTCGTGTGATGAGTTGGCCTGGAGCAAAACACTTTTGTCGATGTAACGGACGCTCATGCCGCTGACGTCTTTTGACTCTGTGTCCTCTCCTCCTGCAGTCCCTCAAGTTGTTAAGAGCTGCGCTGAGTTCATCGAAAAGCATGGGGTTGTGGATGGAATCTACAGGCTGTCTGGGATCTCGTCCAACATCCAGAAACTCAGGTTGTTTTTTGTTATTAAACTTTCAATTCTATTTTTTAATAAGGTTCCTACTAGGGATGTCATCCCGATCCAGGTTTTTGCACTTCCGATCCGATACCGATATTGTTTTTGCACTTCCGATCCGATACCGATACTGACCGATAATGGACTATCCGAGCATGTATTAAAGTTTAAAGTTATTTAGCCTACTTAGTTGTCAGAATCATGTTGAAAAGGGTTTTAGTACTCTTGATAACAACTAGCCAGCTGAATTAGGGGAGTTTGAATAATACACAATGGTTGGTAACAAGAAACTGACCTGTTTATTCAAGGATAAACACAAAATAGACAAAATTATACATGACAAACAGAAATGGCATCATTGAAACTAGGGCTGGGCGATATGGCCTTTTTTTAATATTGCGATATTTTAAGGCCATGTTGCGATACACAATATATATCTCGATATTTTGCCTCAGCCTTGAATGAACACTTGATGCATATAATCACAGCAGTATGATGATTCTATGTGTTTTGATTGATTGATTGAGACTTTTATTAGTAGGTTGCACAGTGAAGTACATATTCCGTACAATTGACCACTAAATGGTAACACCCCAATAAGTTTTTCAACTTGTTTAAGTCGGGGTCCACTTAAATTGATTCATGATACAGATATATACTATCAGATATATACTATCATCATAATACAGTCGTCACACAAGATAATCACATTTAATTATTTACATTATTTATAATCCAGGGTGTGGAGGGGGGCGCCGGATGTAAGTGTCAAAAAGACAACCAAAAGAGTTTGATATGACAATAAATCTAAAGTTAAAATATAGGGTAGAAATGCATCCATTTGCAGGAAATGTAGTCTTGATTTTCAACATTTTCTTTCAAGGCTTGCATGTCTACATTAAAACATTCTTCTTCGTACTGCATTAATATATGCTACTTTTAAACTTTCATGCAGAGAAGGAAATCACAACTAAAAAAATCACTAATTTTTTCATACGGTGTTGATGTGGAAATTTTTGCCTCGGCATTTTGATGGTGTGGACGTGTGGCACCGAATGGAGCTAAGCGTCTCGACAGACGTTATAATATTTGAACAATGATGACGAAAACTGTTTTCTCTGTTGTGTCGGTGTGTCGAAAATTGTTATGCGCTTATTTTTTTATTTGATTTTGTGCGTGGCATATAATTGCTATGCGCAGAGGACGTTTAAACAGTGCGCAATTGCACAAGCGCGCACCTTAGAGAGAACGTTGGTCACACGGCTGCGCTAGCATCACAGCTAACGTTAGCCATGCTGCTACCTCTCTGCTCGGGGAGGACGTATACGTATGTGACGTATGACGTGACAGTATGTGACGTATGACGTGACAGTATGTGACGTATGACTTGACAGTATGTGACGTGTGTAAGAAGGTGCGCTTGCTGTCTGTGAGAGGGAGACACAGGAAAGAGTGAGAAGAGCCTGTCGTGTAATGCCAGCAGCTAAAAGCTACTGCGTGAGAATCCAGACCTGTGGATGTGTTGAAGGTGTGCTGGAAAATGCGGAACGGAAATTAGGGAGCAGCAGAAAAGTGGAATGTACTATTTAAATAGGTGCGTTGGAAAACACGGAGCGGAGTTTTTTTTTTAAACTGGATCTGGATCGGCATTTTCCCATGCCTTGCCGATACGCATTTTTTTGCAAATATCGGCAGCCGATCCGATCCAAATATCGGATCGGGACATCCCTAGTTCCTGCAGGTGCTTCACAATCTTGATAATGATTTGATTTTATTGGTCTGTTATTTAGGTTAAAACAATGCTTAATTTTGTTTGATGAAGTGCTTGAATTAACTACTTAATCAGTCATGCAATATCTACTTACAAAAGGAGTCATGTGCAGGAAGCTGTTTATTAGGGCCTGAACAGCTGAGCAAGCACCGCAGGGTCCTATTGTAAATCTATTTGGGTTTTGTTTTTTACATTGGAGCAGGTAAAAATAAGACGATAACTGTTCAAAACAAAGACGATAACACAATTAACTCACACGTTAGTCAACGTATAAAAGGAGACGTAAATGTTGACAGAAACAAAATCCAATCGTCTTTCATTTTGTCTTGTCGATGGGTGGGACAAGTTGGAAGTATGTCCAATCACAGCTCTTCAAATAGAACACATAGAGAGAGGTATGGGGGTTGGTTATGAAGGACAGCCAATCAGATGCTTTTCCTTGCAAGTAGAGATGTCCGATAATGTTTTTTTTGCCGACATTACGATATTTTCCAACTCTTAATTACCGATTCCGATATCTACCGATATATACAGTTCTGGAATGAACACATTATTATGCCTAATTTTGTTGTGATGCCCCGCTGGATGCATTAAACAATGTAACAAGGTTTTCCAAAATAAATCAACTCAAGTTATGGGGAAAAAATGCCAACATGGCACTGCCATATTTATTATTGAAGTCACAAAGTGCATTTTTTTTTTTTAACATGCCTCAAAACAGCAGCTTGGAATTTGGGACATGCTCTCCCTGAGAGAGCATGAGGAGGTTGAGGTGGGCGGGGTTGGGGGTAGCGGGGGGTGTATATTGTAGCGTCCCGGAAGAGTTAGTGCTGCAAGGGGTTCTGGGTATTTGTTCTGTTGTGTTTATGTTGTGTTACGGTGTGGATGTTCTCCTGAAATGTGTTTGTCATTCTTGTTTGGTGTGGGTTCACAGTGTGGCGCATATTTGTAACAGTGTTAAAGTTGTTTATACGGCCACCCTCAGTGTGACCTATATGGCTGTTGACCAAGTATGTGTTGCATTCACTTGTGTGTGTGAAGGGCTGTAGATATTATGTGATTGGGCCGGCACGCAAAGGCAGTGCCTTTAAGGTTTATTGGCCCTCTGTACTTCTCCCTACGTCCGTGTACACAGCGGCCTTTTAAAAAATCATCAATTTTACTTTTTGAAACCGATACCGATAATTTAGAAACCGATACCAATAATTTCCGATATTACATTTTAAAGCATTTATCGGCCGATAATATCGGCAGTCCGATATTCTAAAAAATACCATTGTTATGGTGCAAGGAAAATAAATGTTGTGGAATTTCATGAGGTAACATTATAATAAATAAATAAATGATAAATGGGTTATACTTGTATAGCGCTTTTCTACCTTCAAGGTACTCAAAGCACTTTGACAGTATTTCCACATTCACCCATTCACACACACATTCACACACTGATGGAGGGAGCTGCCATGCAAGGCGCTAACCAGCAGCCATCAGGAGCAAGGGGTGAAGTGTCTTGCCCAAGGACACAACGGACGTGACTAGGATGGTAGAAGGTGGGGATTGAACCCCAGTAACCAGCAACCCTCCGATTGCAGGCACGGCCACTCTACCAACTTCGCCACGCCGTCCCTTCTGATGGCACAAGAACTAAAACATGATATTACGATCATAAACACAAGAGGAAAAAAAAATCTTATGAGAAAAAACTTGAAATTGTACGGGAATTACGGTCAACCCTAATGGGAAAGAAAAAGGGCATTTCTTATTATTGGATACGGTTTATAGGTGCTTTTCTATCAGCCGTTTTTAAAGACTCCAGTCTGTGGCAGCTTGAGAAAAGTACAGGCTAAAACATCCAAACATGCTAAGCTTCTGTCAAAGTTGAAAGGCAAAAAATACCCTTGTTTTAGACACAGTAATAAACTATTGTTTTCTTAGCACAGCACAGTCGCATTGTTTTTCTTCAGCCACAGCAACCGATGGCGAGTAGGAGGCTGTTCCGTGTTTCATTGATCTCATCTGTGCGTGTCTTTTGTTTTAGACACGAGTTTGACTCCGAGCAGATTCCCGACCTGAGCCGAGAGGTCTTCAGACAGGACATCCATTCGGTGGGCTCCCTTTGCAAGCTGTACTTCCGAGAGCTCCCCAACCCTCTGCTCACCTACCAGCTGTACGACAAGTTCTCAGTGAGTGAAAGCGGGAGACACCGTGATCCTTCTCGCACTCCTTCGCCAAATTGTTGCCGCTCGGAAATGGTGTCGCCGCTTTGTGTGGGGCTTTCTCGGAGTGCCGTGGGTGACAACCAATAGAACTGTCTGCTCTCGATTGAAAATGCATACAGAGAGAGGGTGAATGTGATTATAAGCCTCTCAGTTTCGGTGTCTTTATCCTGGCAGGAGGCTGTGTCTGCACCCACGGATGAAGAGAGACTGGTTAAAATCCACAACGTCATCCAGCAGCTGCCTCCTCCACATTACAGGTCAGCTCTCTATCGCTTCCTCGTGGCATTACAGGGAAGTGCAAAAAAGCATGCATTTGACCTCCTTTTAACCAGTGTGAGAAAATGATTTTCTATTATTGCTATCACCAAAACGAAACAAATGCAGTTTACATTTTCCTATGGTCTAGGACAGGGTTTCCCAACCTTTTTTCCACCAGGGACCGGTTTAATGTATGCATTATTTTCACGGACCGGCTTTCTACGTGTGGCAGATAAAAACAGCCAACAAATTAGCATTTGGCTCCAATCTGGCACATTAACATTTGATATGTCTATTAATGTGCATTGTCCCATGTGCTGTAACAAAGGAGTTGTAATATCATACTTGCCAACCCTCCCGGATTTTCCGGGAGACTCCCGAAATTCAGCGCCTCTCCCGAAAACCTCCCGGGACAAATTTTCTCCCGAAATTCAGGCGGACTCAGGTCCTCCACAATATAAAAAAGCGTACCTGCCCAATCACGTTATAACTGTAGAATGATGGAGGGCGAGTTCTTGGTTTCTTGTGTGGGTTTATTGTTAGGCAGTTTCATTAATGTCCTCCCAGCGTGGCAACAACACACAACAACAGCAGTCACTTTTTCGTCTACCGTAAAGCAGTTTGTGTGCCGTAAACAGCAATGTTGTGACACTCTTAAACAGGACAATACTGCCATCTAGTGTATTTGATGAAAGCACTTTTGTGCATGCCACACAGCAATGCATCATCAGAGAGGGTGTTCAGCATGGTTAGAAAAATAGTGACAGAGAATAGAACAAGGATGGACAATTCAACCCTTAACTCAACAATGAGTAGATGAGTGTTATGTGTGTGTATAAGTGTAAATAAAGAACACTGAAATTCAAGTATTTATTTTATATATATATATATATATATATATATAAAATAAAATAAATATATTTATACATATGTATATATATATAAATATATACATATAATAAAATAAATATATATGTGTATATATATATATATATATATATATATATATATATATATATATATATATATATGAAATACTTGGTGAATTCTAGCTGTAAATATACTCCTCCCCTTTTAGCCACGCCCCCGTCCCACCCCCTCCCCCCACCTCCCGAAATCGGAGGTCTCAAGGTTGGCAAGTATGCAATATTGGATACTACTAAAGTTTAAAAAGTATGTAATTTCAAGCAGTACATGTATTTTATCTGTCAAAATGAAAAAAATCAATTACATTTAGTGAGAAAATATTAAGTACATTTCCAGGTGTTCGCGGGCCAGATCTGGCCCCCGGGCCTTGAGTTTGATACCTGTGGTCTCTGAGGTTCCCACTTATATTTTGAACTGTGTATAGGACGCTGGAGCACCTCATGAGACATCTCTCCCGCCTGGCCACTTTCAGCTCGGTCACCAACATGCACACTAAAAATCTGGCCATCGTCTGGGCGCCAAACCTGCTCAGGTGACTCAGACTGTTCAATCAGAGCCATCAGCCCTGCTATGTGAGCTGAACTGAACTAGGTCTCTTTGGATCTGTATTTCAGGTCCAAACAAATCGAGTCGGCGTGTTTCAGCGGCACGGCGGCCTTTATGGAGGTGCGCATCCAGTCCGTTGTGGTAGAGTTCATCCTCAACAACACCGAGGCGCTCTTCAGCTCCAAACTCAACGCCATCATACGGGAAAGCACCGGTGTGTCCGAGCAGGAAGTTGCATGTTTTGTCCAGCAGGTGGGGCTAACGCTACGTGTTTGTTTCCAAGGTAACAGCACCTTATCGAGACCCAAGTCTCTGCTGGTCTGCTCCCCGTCCACAAAGTTACTGTCTCTGGAGGAGGCCCAAGCACGCAGTCAGGCCCAGCTGAACTCCCCTGCCACCACCCCGGGCCTCACCCACAGTGACTACATAGAGGTGGGGGAAGGACCCGGAGCGCTGCTGGGCAAGTTCCATACGGTCATCGAGATCCCGCTAGAAAGGTGCGTTCAAGGACTGTCTCACTTGTGCAGTGTTTTCATTGTACTCAGTTCAATCCGTTACAAATTAATATTTGCATTCTTAGAAATAGACTTTTGAATACATTTATGACAATGTTGATCATAGCTTTTTTTCATTCATGTAAATGTAAAAAAGTTGTAGTTCTGTAGTTCATTGGATTTTGTTTCAAACCACGGCATGCTAAGTGGACAGACAATGTTATGTTATCCATCCATCCATTTTCTACCGCTTGTCCAGCTCTGGGTCGCGGCAACATTTAAGAATGACATATTACATAATGTTATAACTCTGACTAGGATGTGGATTACATGGGGAAAGTGGGAAGAAAAACATAGTTCCTTTTGAGTAGTTCCACCAACATTTTAAAGTCCATGATGAAGCTATTGGTTGCTGACCACTTATGTGTAGCTACTGCCATCTTGTGGAGTTGATAAAAACTACATTAATAGGTTGTCTACAACTGTTGAAGTCACTATTTTTTCACACAACACTAATTAGAGTCACTTTCTGTTAACAACATGAGATGAGCACTTGAAACCTTTTTTTTATAAAACAACCTTTTTGTGGTAGATTCTAGCGCTGTCAAAAAGATTGCAAATTTTATTCAAAAATAATGTCATGGTTGCTGTGGCTTAACTTTGATTGATCACAATTAAATAGTATTCATTTTAACATACATTCATCGTGTTGTATGAGTTAAGAGATTTAAGGGAGAATGTAATGTGTATATATGTATGTATATATATATATATATATATACAGGTAAAAGCCAGTAAATTAGAATATTTTGAAAAACTTGATTTATTTCAGTAATTGCATTCAAAAGGTGTAACTTGTACATTATATTTATTCATTGCACACAGACTGATGCATTCAAATGTTTATTTCATTTAATTTTGATGATTTGAAGTGGCAACAAATGAAAATCCAAAATTCCGTGTGTCACAAAATTAGAATATTACTTAAGGCTAATACAAAAAAGGGATTTTTAGAAATGTTGGCCAACTGAAAAGTATGAAAATGAAAAATATGAGCATGTACAATACTCAATACTTGGTTGGAGCTCCTTTTGCCTCAATTACTGCGTTAATGCGGCGTGGCATGGAGTCGATGAGTTTCTGGCACTGCTCAGGTGTTATGAGAGCCCAGGTTGCTCTGATAGTGGCCTTCAACTCTTCTGCGTTTTTGGGTCTGGCATTCTGCATCTTCCTTTTCACAATACCCCACAGATTTTCTATGGGGCTAAGGTCAGGGGAGTTGGCGGGCCAATTTAGAACAGAAATACCATGGTCCGTAAACCAGGCACAAGTAGATTTTGCGCTGTGTGCAGGCGCCAAGTCCTGTTGGAACTTGAAATCTCCATCTCCATAGAGCAGGTCAGCAGCAGGAAGCATGAAGTGCTCTAAAACTTGCTGGTAGACGGCTGCGTTGACCCTGGATCTCAGGAAACAGAGTGGACCGACACCAGCAGATGACATGGCACCCCAAACCATCACCCAACCATGCAAATTTTGCATTTCCTTTGGAAATCGAGGTCCCAGAGTCTGGAGGAAGACAGGAGAGGCACAGGATCCACGTTGCCTGAAGTCTAGTGTAAAGTTTCCACCATCAGTGATGGTTTGGGGTGCCATGTCATCTGCTGGTGCGCGCCCCCCCCCCCCTCTGTGCGTCGGTTGAGGTGGGCGGGCTTTGGTAGCGGGGGTGTATAATGTAGCCCGGAAGAGTTAGGGCTGCATGGGATTCTGGGTATTTGTCCTGTTGTGTTTATGTTGTGTTACAGTGCAGATGTTCTCCCGAAATGTGTTTGTCATTCTTGTTTGGTGTGGGTCCACATTGTGGCGCATTATTAGTAAGAGTGTTAACGGTTTTTTTATACCGCGACCGTCAGTGTAACCTGTGTGGTTGTTGACCAAGTATGCCTTGCTGTCACCATCGTGAGCAAGCATGAGCCCCATTCAACATGTGGCTGATAAGGCACGCTAATTGTAGTGGGCGCTATATACTGTACCATCACGGCACGCATGACGCTGACAACCACTATTCATTTAAAACCCGCGTGCCGCACCAGCTTAAAAATTCAATAAAAAGGTGTGGGCCGCGTGTCTGAGACCCCTGATTTATACATAGCATAAAGTAAAAAAAAAAAAACTTTCTATGGGGCGGCGTGGCGCAGTGGAAGAATGGCCGTGCGCGACCCGAGGGTCCCTGGTTCAATCCCCACCTAGTACCAACCTCGTCATGTCCGTTGTGTCCTGAGCAAGACACTTCACCCTTGCTCCTGATGGGTGCTGGTTAGCGCCTTGCATGGCAGCTCCCTCCATCAGTGTGTGAATGTGTGTGTGAATGGGTAAATGTGGAAGTAGTGTCAAAGCGCTTTGAGTACCTTGAAGGTAGAAAAGCGCTATACAAGTACAACCCATTTATCATTTATCATTTATGCAGTGTTATTTCATTTAACATTTCAAAAATTTTTGCGGCTCCCATTGTTTTCTGTAATTTGTGAAACTGGTCAAAATGGCTCTTTGACTGGTAAAGGTTGCCGACCCCTGCTCTAGTGAATACACATGCAGTACCATAGACCAGTGTTTTTCAACCACTGTGCCGTGACACACTCATGTGCCGTGGGAGATGATCTAATTTCACCTATTTGGGTTAAAAATATGTTTTGCAAACCAGTAATTATAGTCTGCAAATGATGTGTTGTTGTTGAGTGTCGGTGCTGTCTAGAGCTCGGCAGAGTAACCGTGTAATACTCTTCCATATCAGTAGGTGGCAGCAGGTAGATAATTGCTTTGTAGATGTCGGAAACAGCAGGAGGCTGCATGCAGGTAAAAAGGTGTCTAATGTTTAAACCAAAAATAAACAAAAGGCGAGTGCCCCTAAGAAAAGGCATTGAAGCTTAGGGAAGGCTATTCAGAACAAAACTAAAACTGAACTGGCTACAAAGTAAACAAAAACAGAATGCTGGACGACTGCAAAGACTTACTGTGGAGCAAAGACGGCGTCCACAATGTACATCCGAACATGACATGACAATCAACAATGTCCCCGCAAAGAAGGATAAAAACAACTGAATTATTCTTGATTGCTAAAACAAAGTAGATGCGAGAAATATCGCTCAAAGGAAGACATGAAACTGCTACAGGAAAATACCAAAAAAAGAGGAAAAGCCACCAAAATAGGAGCGCAAGACAAGAACTAAAACACTACACACAGGAAAACAGCAAAAAAGTCCAAATAAGTCAGGGTGTGATGTGACAGGTGGTGACAGTACACCTACTTTGAGACAAGAGCTATAGTGATGCATGCTTGGTTATGCTTTAAAGTCATATCCAACACTTGCGACAACAACTTTTTACTGTCAACTGAGTTTCATTTTTTAATGATTTCTGCTGGTGGTGTGCCTCTGGATTTTTTCGTCGCAAAAAATGTGCCTTGGCTCAAAAAAGGTTGAAAAACACTGCCTTAGACCAATGGAGGGTTCCTCATGGGATAGACTATGGTTATCTATGGCCATACCGTTCAAATGATTATTCCCTTGCATTCCCTTGGTTTTAGTGTCAAACGGGCTCCTTCTAAGACCAAGAAGTCTCCTGTGGGAAACTGGCTGTCCTTCTTCCACCTGGGCAAGTCCAACTCTGTGTCCAAGCGTAAACTAAAGCGACATCCCAGTGAGCCCAACGAGATAAAGAGCATCGCACTGCCAGGTCGGGTCAGCGCCTCCAGTGCTGCGTGGAATACGACTCGGCCTCTTGATCTGTGTTTTACTGACATACTCGTCTCTTTTTCTGCTGACAGGCGGGAGAGGTGACAGCGGTACGTTGCGCTCCACTAAAAGTGAAGAATCTCTCAACTCTTTGCACAATATGGAAGGTAATCGTTCATTTTCAGGTTTATTATTATTTTTTTCTAAATGTAAAAGACTTCCTTGTGGTCTACATAACATGTGATGGTGGTTCTTTGGTCAAAATGTTGCATAGATGATGTTTTACACATCATCTTCAAGTCACTTTCTGACAGTCGCTTCAGGATGCGCCGTTTTGTGGGCGGGTCTTATTTACGTGGCTCACCTTCGACAGCGTCTTCTCCCCGTCATCTTTGTTGTAGTGGTGTAGCGTGCAAGGACGGGAGTGGAAGAAGTGTCAAAAGATGGCGCTAACTGTTTTAATGACATTCAGACTTTACTTCAATCAATAACGGAGCAGCATCTCCTCATCCGTGGCTCACTAGTGCAACAACAAGTGAAAAACCGTCCGACCAGAACTGTATTAACTAAAGTTCCTTGGGTGAATAATGTAAACTCACTACACCGGTATGTTTTAGCGCTTTCATGGTGAGTTTACTGACAGATATAAGTAAGAACTTTACACTACTTTATATTAGAAATGGCAACAGTGGAGGATGAATGTCTCATAACAAGAAGATAGAGAAAAAGAAGAAGCTTATCGACTACAGTCCCTAATTTTTTCAGGATTTATGCAGATCCCAAATACAGATCAGCAGGTACCAGAAGTTAAGAAATGTTGCTGTTGCTTAATATTGCAAAACAAAAGGCCAGATAATGTCTTACCTTATACACACACCATAATAATACTCCTATGTTGAAGCACATCAAACGGTGCAGCCTACACTTATCTCTTATGTTTGACTGCCATCTACTGGTCACACTTATCATTACACCATGTACCAAATAAAATTGCTTCGAGTTGGATAAGCTCAACCAAACTTATTCCTTACTTTAGGCGCACCGGGTTATAAGGCGCACTGTCGAGTTTTGAGGGAAAAAAAGATTTTAAGTGCACCTTATAGTCTGAAAAATAGTGAAGTAAACAAAAATAGAATGCTGGACGACAGCAAAGACTTACTGTGGAGCAAAGACGGCGTCCACAATGTACATCCCAACATGACATGACAATCAACAACGTCCCCACAAAGAAGGATAAAAAACACTGAAATATTCTTGATTGCTAAAACAAAGTAGATGCGGGAAATATCGCTCAAAGGAAGACATGAAACTGCTACAGGAAAATACCAAAAAAAAGAGAAAAAGCCACCAAAATAGGAGCGCAAGAAAAGAACTAAAACACTACACACAGGAAAACAGCAAAAAAGTCCAAATAAGTCAGGGTGTGATGTGACAGGTGGTGACAGTACACCTACCTTGAGACAAGAGCTATAGTGATGCATGCTTGGTTATGCTTTAAAGTCATATCCAACAATTGCGACAACGACTTTTTACTGTCAACTGAGTTTAGTTTTTTAATAATTTCTGCTGGTGGTGTGCCTCCGCATTTTTTCAACGCAAAAAATGTGCGTTGGCTCAAAAAAGGTTGAAAAACACTGATTTATTGGATTAAAAGAGTGATAACAGTGATACTTAAGACAAAGATGGCAAAAAATATTGCTATGTTACATAAAATCAAAAACTCCGTAAATCAAAAGGCTCTTAATATGTTATATAACTCTTTCGTACTCCATTATCTTAATTATTGTGTTGAAATCTGGGGTAACAATTACAAAACAAACATCAACTCTATATTCTTACTTCAAAAGAAAGTGATTAGAATTGTAAATTATGCAGATTATCATGACCATACCAATGCTCTGTTTATTAAATTAAAAACATTAAAACTGCACGATCTTGTTGACCTCAACACTGCTATTGTGACGTACAAAGCTCATAACCACACCCTGCCTCGGTGTCTACAGGAGAGGTTCAAACCCAGAAAGAGTCCCTATGACCTCAGAGGTTCAGCTGTCTTCCAGAAAGCTAAGATAAGAACGAGCTTAAAAAGTAGATGTGTTTCTGTCAGGGGGGTTCAACTGTGGAACAGCTTGGATGATCCCTTAAAACGTTTCAGGTCCATTCACACATTTAAAAAACACTTTAAGACCAATGTCTTGAAAAAATATATCACTCTTGAATCAACACAGTAGTTAATACTATGATCAATGTTAATTAAAATACTAAATGTGGGATATAAACAGAGGTGGGTAGAGTAGCCAGAAATTGTACTCAAGTAAGAGTACTGTTACTTTAGAGATTTATTACTCAAGTAAAAGTAAGGAGTAGTCACCCAAATATTTACTTGAGTAAAAGTAAAAAGTATGTTGTGAAAAAACTACTCAAGTACTGAGTAACTGATGAGTAACATACACACATATCTATCTATATATACACACACACACACACACACACACACATATATATATATATATATATACACATACATACATTGATATATACAGTATATCATTTATATTTATTTATTTTGCCGTTTTTGTTTACATGTTAAAGGTGTTTTAATGAATATACATGCATGTTTAACACATATAGATTCCTTTCTTTCATGAAGACAAGAATATAAGTTGGTGTATTACCTGATTCTGATGACTTGCATTGATTGTAATCAGACAGTAGTGATGATAACGTCCACGTTTTCAAATGGAGGAGAAAAAAAGTTCCTCCTTTCTGTCTAATACCACATGAAAGTGGTTGGTTTTTGGCATCTTATTTATCCAGCTTCCATATTCATTTTTATACACTTTACAAGAAATACATTGGCGGCAAACTCCGTAGCTTGCTAGCTTGTTTGCGCTGGCGTTCGGAGACTCTTATTTTGAAAGCGCAGGCGCAATGGAGCGGCACTTTTATTGTGAAGACAGGAACTGTGCAGTCAGTCTTTAGGCTTAGAACGGGATGTACGGTTGAAATAAAAAAAATGTCATTTTTCCTTCACACTTTTGATTGATTGATTGGAACTTTTATTAGTAGATTGCACAGTACAGTCCATATTCCGTACAATTGACCACTAAATGGTAACACCCCAATAAGTTTTTCAACTTGTTTAAGTCAGGTCATGTGACCCCCCTGGCTCTGTTTGATTGGTCCAACGTCACCAGTGACTGCATCTGATTGGTGGAACGGAGTGAAAGTCACCAGTGACTGTATTTGTTGAAACGCAGGCACTATGAAGGTCTGTCTGACAGACCAAAACAAACAAAGCGTGCATTAACAGGTCGATAAAAATTAGTAGCGAGTAGCGAGCTGAATGTAGATAAAAGTAGCGGAGTAAAAGTAGCGTTTCTTCTCTATAAATATACTCAAGTAAAAGTAAAAGTATGTTGCATTAAAACTACTCTTAGAAGTACAATTTATCCCAAAAGTTACTCAAGTAGATGTAACGGAGTAAATGTAGCGCGTTACTACCCACCTCTGGATATAAATAATAATGGAAGTATAATTGTTTGTATATAGTATATAAATTGGTACAAAGGTGTACAAGGATATTTCACATGCCTTTACTGTGTATATAATTGAACAGTATTCATATTGTGTATAATGTGTATTTATAATATGTTGTACAAAAGACATTTCATAATTTTCAGAAGTTCATCTTGTACTTGACATTGTTTATAGGGTTAGGTGCAATAAGTGTTCAACTTCAGTCTAAACCCTTTCGCTTTTCATTTTCAATCTATGAATGTACAACTGTTCGTTTATTTTGTTGACCATTGACCGAAGAATAATAAACTAAATGAGGGATTACTGTATTCTGCAAAGAATGTTCAATGGTTTTAATAAAGCTTCCTTATGAACGAAATGTGTTTTTCCACCCCAGGAGAGCCTCCAAAGTACCACCACCTCCGCCCTCGTTCCACAAGTGAGGCCATTTCTGCATCGAATAGAGAAGACTTGTGCACGAGCATCAGAAAACTCCCTTTCAGTCCCAACGGTGAAGACGGCGTCCGCGCCACCGTTTCAACTCCGCACCAGGAGGACGACATGGACCTCCGTCCGCCGGCTGCTGGCATCTCCACCCTGGACTTTGACCCCATGTCCTTCCAGTGCAGCCTGGCCTCGGCGACGCCTCAGCTTCAACGCGGCAAAGTGAGAAACAGCGCCGGGTGTTCCAGCGAATCGGATCCCGTCACCTCTCCGGACAACATCAACAGTCCTCTGTCTCCAGAGCTTAGCCCTCCTTTTACCAAAGGTAAACAGAAGGTCGCCCCTGAGCCTCACTCGTCTAGGAAACTCTTCAAACATGTTCAGCTTCTTTCAAATGAGCAGACAATATTTTTGGTATATTAGAGGGAATTTTTACCTGACATGTTTCGACTGTCATCTGCAGTCTTCTTCACAGGGTCACCTGACCACTGTGGCGTGTTGCCTATCATTGTTCTTATAGGTGTGGCCAACCAGATAGACCTGCTCCCTCATCCCGTTTGATGGTTTCCTTGGGCCGCTTCCTTAGTTCGATCGCCTCCTTAATCCATCGTTTGAATGTTACTTTCTGTGCCGATGATTTTGCCGTTATCCCGGTCCATGATGTGGTTATTTATTTTGGAATGATCTGATGTGGCTGATTTTAAGATTTCCTGTTCGGATTTTTGTTTTCGGCTTCTCGTAAACCTTCCAGTTGTCTCTTTTTCGCATTCTTTCTGACACAAACGATCAGTCGTGAGAACACTCTCTGAACGGGCCAACATCATAACAGAAGAACAAGATAGAAAAAAAACAAGAGAAACACTTCCAAAAGGCACTCACAAACTGCCAATATCCCACCTGGGCCATCAAAAAAGGGGAACAACAAGTACAAAAACAAGGAAAAGAGAAAAAATCCAATCCACTTTATTTATATAGCACATTTAAACAACAAAATGTTTCCAAAGTGCTGCACAACAATATTAAACACAATTAAAAACAATATAAAATAAATATGATTAAAAACAATTTCAAAGGGTAAAACCAATTAAAACAGTAAATAGAAATCACAATTTTAAAAACACAGAGGACAACAGAGGACCACACAACTCACGTAGTGTTAAAAGCCAGAGAATAAAAGTGGGTCTTAAGACGAGACTTAAAACACTCCACTGTGGGAGCAGTTCGAATATGGAGGGGCAGAGTGTTCCAGAGCTTAGGGCCGACCACAGAGAAGGCCCTGTCTCCCCTGGTTTTAAGTCTCGTCTTGGACACCACGAGCTGGAGCTGGAGAAGAAACTAAAAAAAAAACTGAAATAAAGAACAAAGAAGTCATAACCTTACCATACATTAGGGGTAGAGATGTCCGATAATGGCTTTTTTGCCGATATTGTCCAACTCTTAATTACCGATTCCGATATCAACTGATACCGATACATACAGTCGTGAAATTAACACATTATTATGGCTAATTTTGATGTGATGCCCCGCTGGATGCATTAAACAATGTAACAAGGTTTTCCAAAATAAATCAACTCAAGTTATGGAAAAAAAGTGCCAACATGGCACTGCCATATTTATTATTGAAGTCACAAAGTGCTTTTTTTTTTTTTTAACATGCCTCAAAACAGCAGCTTGGAATTTGGGACATGCTCTACCTGAGAGAGCATGAGGAGGTTGAGGTGGGGGGGCGTGGTTGAGGTGTGTGGGGGGTTTGGGGGTAGGGGTTAATAGGGGTGTATATTGTAGCGTCCCGGAAGAGTTAGTGCTGCAAGGGGTTCTGGGTATTTGTTCTGTAGTGTTTATATTGTGTTACGGTGCGGATGTTCTCCCGAAATGTGTTTGTCATTCTTGTTTGGTGTGGGTTCACAGTGTGGCGTATATTTGTAACACTGTTAAAGTTGTTTATACAGCCACCCTCAGTGTGACCTGTATGGCTGTTGACCAAGTATGGATTGCATTCACTTGTGTGTTTGAAAAGCCGTAGATATTATGTAATTGGGCCGGCACGCAAAGGAAGTGCCTTTAAGGTTTATTGGTGCTCTGTACCGTATTTTTCGGACTATAAGTCGCAGTTTTTTGTCATAGTTTGGCCGGGGGTGCGACTTATACTCAGGAGCAACTTATGTGTAAAATTATTAACACATTAGCGTAAAATATCAAATAATATTATTTATCTCATTCACGTAAGAGACTAGACGTATAAGATTTCATGGGATTTAGCGATTAGATTGTTTGGTAAACGTATAGCATGTTCTATATGTTATAGTTATTTGAATGACTCTTACCATAATATGTTACGTTAACATACCAGTTGCTTATTTATGCCTCATATAACGTACACTTATTCAGCCTGTTGTTCACTATTCTTTATTTATTTTAAATTGCCTTTCAAATGTCTATTCTTGGTGTTGGCTTTTATCAAATACATTTCCCCCAAAAAATGTGACTTATACTCCAGTGCGACTTATATATGTTTTTTTCCTTCTTTATTATGCATTTTCGGCCGGTGCGACTTATACTTTGGAGCGACTTATACTCCGAAAAATACAGTTCTTCTCCCTATGTCTGTGTACCACTCTGTACAGCAGCGTTTTAAAAAGTCATACATATTACTTTTTGAAATCGATACCGATAATTTCCGATATTACATTTTAAAGCATTTATCGGCCGATAATATCGGCAGTCCGATATTATCAGACATCTTTAGTGTAAATCATGCAAAAAATCATACATGGGCGAAACAGGGAGGACATTCAACACAAGGAAGAAAGAACATCAGACAGAATGCGAAAAAGAGACAACTGGAAGGTTTACAAGAAGCCTAAAACAAAAATCTGAACAGGAAATCTTAAAATCAGCCACATCAGATCATTGCAAAATAAATAACCACATCATGGACCGGGACAACGGCAAAATCATCGGCACAGAAAGTAACACATTCAAACGATGGATTAAGGAGGCGATGGAACTAAGGAAACGGCCCAAGGAAACCATCAATCGGGATGAGGGAGCATACCTGGGACTCCCTCCTCCATCAAGCAGCAAAAGGGGGCAGGGGATAGCAAACCAGGTAGACTTGACAGGTCTGCCTGGTTGGCCACGCCTATAAGAACAACTGATAGGCAGCACGTCACAGTCAGGTGAACCCTTGTGAAGAAGACTGCAGATGACAGTCGAAACATGTCAGGTAAAGATTCCATTTAATAGTGTTTTTCAACCTTTTCTGAGCCAACACACATTTGATTTGTTGAATAAATCCAGAGGCACATAACCAGCAGAAATCATTGAAAAATTAAACTCAGCAGCTAATGGCAGTACAAAGTCGTTCTCGCAATTGTTGGATATGACTTTAAAGCATAACCAAGCATGCATCACTATAGCTCTTGTCTCAAAGTAGGTGTACTGTCACCACCTGTCACATCACACCCTGACTTATTTGGACTTTTTTGCTGTTTTCCTGTGTGTAGTGTTTTAGTTCTTGTCTTGCGCTCCTATTTTGGTGGCTTTTCCTCTTTTGTTGGTGTTTTCCTGTAGCAGTTTCATGTCTTCCTTGATCGCTGTTCCCCGCACTTGCTTTGTTTACGCAACCAAGACTATTTAAGTTGTGCGGACGCTATCCTTCTGTGTGGGGACATTGTCATGTCATGTACGGATGTACTTTGTGGACGCCGTCTGCTGCTCCACACGCTGTAAGTCTTTGCTGTCGTCCAGCATTCTGTTTTTGTTTACTTTGCAGCCAGTTCAGTTTTAGTTTCGTTTTGCATAGCCTTCCCTAAGCTTCAATGCCTTTTCTTAGCAGCACTCGCCTTTTGTTTATTTTTGGTTTAAGCGTTAGACACCTTTTTACCTGCACGCTGTCGTCTGCATATTGGGATCACAACAAACATCTACAAAGCAATTAGCTACCTGCTGCCACCTACCAATATGGAAGAGAATCGCACGGTTACTCTGCCGAGCTCCAGACGGCACCGACACTCAACAACGGCACATTATTTGCGGATTATAATTACTGGTTTGCAAAAAATTAAATTGGTGTACTTATAGACAACGAAATTACTAGAGATGTCCGATAACATCGGGCTGCCGATATTATTGGCCGATAAATGCTTTAAAATGTAGTATCAGTTCAAAATGCTTACAGAAAATTACAAGAAGACAAAAATCAAAATAATAAAACAATCATAATTCAAATAAATCAAATAGGGTATTTTAAAATACTTTCAGTTGCCATATATAAACAATTAAATCAGTGTTTTCAGCCTGGATTTGAACATTGCCATCTTCTGGTAGACTATTCCACATTTCCAGTGTGATTTAGCAAGACTAAAAACTAGACATGTCCGATAATATCGGACTGCCGATATTATCGGCCGATAAACGCTTCAAAATGTATTATCGGAAATTATCGGTATCTGTTTCAAAAAGTAAAATGTATAACTTTTTAAAACGCCGCTGTGTACACGGACGTAGGGAGAAGTACAGAGCGCCAATAAACCTTAAAGGCACTGCCTTTGCGTGCCGGCCCAATCACATAATATCTACGGCTTTTCACACACACAAGTGAATTCAAGGCATACTTGGTCAACAGCCATACGGGTCACACTGAGGGTGGCCGTATAAACAACTTTAACACTGCTACAAATATGGGCCACACTGTGAACCCACACCAAACAAGAATGGCAAACACATTTCGTGAGAACATCCGCACCGTAACACAACATAAACACAACAGAACAAATACCCAGAAACCCTTGCAGCACTAACTCTTCCGGGACGCTACAATAAACCCCCCCGCCCCCCATGTGCTGCCTTCATTATAACATCTATGTAAGACTTTAAAAGTCATTTTGATAGTAGGCTAATATAGCTTATATAGACACTTATTTAAGACTTTCAAAGTCATTTTGATAGGCTAATATAGACACTTACACCATGTGTTGCCTTCATTATAACACATATATAAGACTTTTAAAGTCATTTTGATAGTAGGCTAATATAGACACATCATGTGTTGCCTTCATTATAACACTTCTATAAGACTTCAAAGTAATTTTGATAGTAGGCTAATATAGCTAATATAGACACTTATATCATGTGTTGCCTTCATTATAACACTTATATAAGACTTTTAAAGTCATTTTGATAGTAGGCTAATATAGACACATGTGTTGCCTTCATTATAACACTTATATAAGACTTTTAAAGTCCTTTTGATAGTAGGCTAATATAGCTTATATAGACACTTATATAAGACTTTCAAAGTCATTTTGATAGTAGGCTAATATAGACACTTACACCATGTGTTGCCTTCATTATAACACATATATAAGACTTTTAAAGTCATTTTGATAGTAGGCTAATATAGACACTTACACCATGTGTTGCCTTCATTATAACACATATATAAGACTTTTAAAGTCATTTTGATAGTAGGCTAATATAGACACTTACACCATGTGTTGCCTTCATTATAACACATATATAAGACTTTTAAAGTCATTTTGATAGTAGGCTAATATAGTCACTTACATCATGTGTTGCCTTCATTATAACACTTATATAAGACTTTTAAAGTCCTTTTGATAGTAGGCTAATATAGCTTATATAGACACTTATATAAGACTTTCAAAGTCATTTTGATAGTAGGCTAATATAGTCACTTACATCATGTGTTGCCTTCATTATAACACTTATATAAGACTTTTAAAGTCATTTTGATAGTAGGCTAATATAGCTAATATAGACACTTACCCCCCACCACCACCACAAACCCGCCCCCCTCAACCTCCTCATGTCCAAAATTCCAAGCTGCTGTTTTGAGGCATGTTAAAAAAAAGAATGCACTTTGTGACTTCAATAATAAATATGGCAGTGCCATGTTGGCATTTTCTTCCATAACTTGAGTTGATTTATTTTTGGAAAACCTTGTTACATTGTTTAATGCATCCAGCGGGGCATCACAACAAAATTAGGCATGATAATGTGTTAATTCCACCACTGTATATATCGGTATCGCTTGATATCGGAATCGGTAATTAAGAGTTGGACAATATCGGCAAAAAAGTCATTATCTCTAATTTTAACCCAAATTGGTGAAACTACGGCACACCAGACTGTATCTCACGGCACTCTAGTGGTTGAAAAACACTGATCTAGTATACTGAAAATATTGTCTGATTACAAGAACATTTGAAAGCGTATATGAATAAGGAGACATAATGAACCTTTTTGAGCAGATGTTGAAGCTTGTAGCTTTTTCTCTCCCCGCAGCGCTGACGTCTGACGGGAAGGACTCCCGAGCGCCTTACCGACATTGCAACCCGCTCAGCGCGGCGAGCCAAACCTCAGCCATGACGGAGTCTACACAGAACCTGCCCGATCCAGGTCAGTATCAACCATCCTTGAAGCCATCACTAGCTAGTGCATTCTTATAAAAGCTTTTGTTTCTTGTCCCATCACGTCTTACCATAGCCTTGTTTGTCCTGTCATACTGTAGCGTTGTTTGTCTTATCCCCCCCCAGGAACAGATAGACTCATGAGTTCAGTGTCTATTCTCCCTCCTCACCCCTCCCCGACGAGCGCCGCACGCAAGTTGGCCTTGGCGCTGGCCGAGTCGGCGCAGAAGGCCAGCCGCGGCTCCCAGAGACAAAGAAGCCACCGGGCTCACCCCCTCCAGAGACAGGAAGCTCAGGACAGACCCCCTCGGCCCTCCGCCCTGGATCTCAACGTCTACACGCAGCGGTGGATGCCGGAGGACAGCTTCCGTGCCTTCCAATTCCCGCCCGCACACGCCTACTCGCAGGACCGTTCGTGTAATTTCACTCCTAATGTCAGCCCGCTGGGGTCAGGGAGCCTGGATGAGGGCAGTGCAGAGAGGAGGGGTTTTGATGTCACACCAGAAGGACCCACCTACCACAGTGTGGGCGTGTCGACACCGACCGAGCCTGTCTGCTCCGCCCACAGCCCCATATACGCCAACACGGACACCATCGATGTCTTTAATTTCCGCGCGGTCCTCGCCGAGACCGCCATGCCCGCCTCGATCGAGGAAGTCCTTCCACGGTCGTTCCAGTCCCCGTCAGCCCACCGCTATAACTACAGAGCCCTCGGCCAGCTGGATGACGTCTACCGCGATCTGCATCGTCAGCACGTTCAACCCGTTAAGATGTTTAGGTACCCTCAGCCCGTCGCTTTGCCCCGTCACGTCTTGGGACCGAGACACGTGTACAGGCAGTCCTCAGGCTCAGGAGTCCCTCTCTCACCCCAGTACAGACGCTACCAGCGAGGTGAGCACCTTATGGGTGCCAGACAGCGACCACAGAGCCCCTGGCAGAGGTCCGATGACGGACTTGCCCCGCACCCCGCCATCAGGAGGGCTCGCTCCTTCCACGCCCCGCAGATCAATCGCTACGAGTTAGCCGCCACTGACGTCATGTTGCCCGGCGCCATGTTTTTTTCCGAGCAGGAGGCGCCCTATCAGAGGCCGCTTCACTTGGAGGATGTGCTACCTAACAACCCCTACTCGGACCTGAGCCCTGGCGACGTCCCCCGTTATCCTTTAGATCCCTTCCATTGCAGCAGTATTCGCCAAAATCAGCCTTACAGGACGCCCCCCGCGAAGGAAAGTGTCGGATTCTACCACTACTCTCCTCGCCACGGCCGCCCCCAAGACATGGGGGTGTATGTGGAAAGGGTTGCCTGTCAGAAGCCGGTAAATGAAAGTGGGCGTAAAAACACGTACTCGTCGCCATCGCCCTACAACAGTCCCGTCTCTCCGGCGGACTCGACGGGAAGGGAGATCATGCACATAAGGAGCAAGTCGGATCCTGGAAACGGTATGCTGTCCGCAGACAGACGGGAAAGCCAAACGGCTGTAAAGGCTACATCGCCAGGGTCCCACGAAATCGCCCGACCGTCGGCGAAGCCAGCACCGCCCCGGCGCGTCCTCAAAAGCAGCAACCCGCAGCAGGCGCCGCTTCGTAAAATCCCGTCGCTTCCCGAGAGGAGCTTCGCTAAACTGGCGCAGCACGGCGACGGCAGCCAAACTCGCGTCCACAGGCCGGATCAGCAACAGACGGCCGGCAGCGGCTACAGAGCGCCGACGAGAGCCGACGTCCTCAGGAGACCCGAGCGCTCGCACAGCACGAGAGAAAGTCGCCACCATCACGCCAAATCGCCGCAGGATAGCGAACACGCCGGATCCTTTTCCACCCAGCCCAACAGAAGGACTCAGAGCACTAAAGTCAGGCCCACACAAAGTGACCACATGCTGGGGGGATACCACGCCGCTCCCAGGCCTAAACCCACAAGAGCCAGTAAAGCCGGGCCGGGATACTCGCCGGGACGGGACGAGGGACACAGACTGATGTCCAAGGCTGTGGCTCAGGAAGCTTTTTATCATTCCGCAGTAAGAACTCAAGCTGGAGTCCGTGAGTGACGACTGTTTCTTTTATTTTTTTTAATGCCAGTCCACACTGGGGCCAAAGGAGAAGAGCACTTTATCCTCTGCCAGACCATCAGACTGTTTCACTCAAAGTCTTTATTGTAAACCTTCAGGAGCTGCTAGGTCGTGTCACCTTCAACAATGATCCTTTCCTGTAAGGGATCCAAAAAAATAATCACAAGGGAATACAAGGTACACTTTTATCATTTTGGATGTTTAAGTATGCTTAAGAATGTGTATGGAGTAACTTTGAAAAGATAGCACGGTGTGGGCCTGATCTACTAAGACGTATTAAAACGTGCAAACTTGATAGCGTACGCAAATCTACTAAACTGGTGGTCTTTTAAGTGAGTAAAATAAGGAGCGCAATCCATTTAGCGTCTGTCCATTTAGAATATAATACTGGAAAAAATACTTTTATAATCATTTAGGCAAGGCAAGTTTATGTATAGAGCACAATTCGTACACAAGGCAGTTCAAAATGCTTTACAGAAAATTACAAGAAGGCAAAAATCAAAATAATAAAACAATCATAATTCAAATAAGTCAAATAGGGTATTTTAAAATACTTTCAGTTGCCATATATGAACAATTAAATCAGTGTTTTCAGCCTGGATTTGAACATTGCCATCTTCTGGTGGACTATTCCGGATTTCCAGTGTGATTTAGCAAGACTAAAAACTAGACATGTCCGATAATATCGGACTGCCGATATTATCGGCCGATAAACGCTTCAAAATGTATCCATCCATCCATCCATCTTCTTCCGCTTATCCGAGGTCGGGTCGCGGGGGCAGCAGCCTAAGCAGGGAAGCCCAGACTTCCCTCTCCCCAGCCACTTCGTCCAGCTCTTCCTGTGGGACCCCGAGGCGTTCCCAGGCCAGCCGGGAGACATAGTCTTCCCAACGTGTCCTGGGTCTTCCCCGCGGCCTCCTACCGGTCGGACGTGCCCTAAACACCTCCCTAGGGAGGCGTTCGGTTGGCATCCTGACCAGATGCCCGAACCACCTCATCTGGCTCCTCTCCATGTGGAGGAGCAGCGGCTTTACTTTGAGCTCCCCCCGGATGACAGAGCTTCTCACCCTATTATCTCTAAGGGAGAGCCCCGCCACCCGGCGGAGGAAACTCATTTCGGCCGCTTGTACCCGTGATCTTGTCCTTTCGGTCATAACCCAAAGCTCATGACCATAGGTGAGGATGGGAACGTAGATCGACCGGTAAATTGAGAGCTTTGCCTTCCGGCTCAGCTCCTTCTTCACCACAACGGATCGATACAGCGTCCGCATTACTGAAGACGCCGCACCGATCCGCCTGTCGATCTCACGATCCACTCTTCCCCCACTCGTGAACAAGACTCCGAGGTACTTCAACTCAAAAAGCTTCAAAATGTAATATCGGAAATTATCGGTATCTGTTTCAAAAAGTAAAATGTATAACTTTTTAAAACGCCCGCTGTGTACACGGATGTAGGGAGAAGTACAGAGCGCCAATAAACCTTAAAGGCACTGCCTTTGCGTGCCGGCCCAATCACATAATATCTACGGCTTTTCACACACACAAGTGAATTCAAGGCATACTTGGTCAACAGCCATACAGGTCACACTGAGGGTGGCCGTACGAACAACTTTAACACTGTTACAAATATGCGCCACACTGTGAACCCACACCAAACGAGAATGACAAACACATTTCGGGAGAACATCCGCACCGTAACACAACATAAACACAACAGAACAAATACCCAGAAACCCTTGCAGCACTAACTCTTCCGGGACGCTACAATATATACCCCCCCCGCTACCCCCAACCCCGCCCACCTCAACCTCCTCATGCTCTCTCAGGGAGAGCACGTCCCAAATTCCAAGCTGCTGTTTTGAGGCATGTTAAAAAAAAAAAAATGCACTTTGTGACTTCAATAATAAATATGGCAGTGCCATGTTGGCATTTTTTTTCCATTTATTTTGGAAAACCTTGTTACATTGTTTAATGCATCACAACAAAATTAGGCATAATAATGTGTTAATTCCACGACTGTATATATCGGTATCTGTTGATATCGGAATAAGTAATTAAGAGTTGGACAATATCGGAATATCGTCAAAAAAGCCATTATCGGATATCTCTAGTATTTTTAGTAAAATTACAACTTTTTTTGCACATTTGTTCTCATAAATGATATTCTCTTGCCATTTACATCAAAATGCAATGTTCATTTGTGCAACATTATGGGCTTTAACAACTGAAGGTTTCCATGCATTAAAACACATGCAAACACAACAGAACAAATACCCAGAAACCCTTGCAGCACTAACTCTTCCGGGACGCTACAATATACACCCCCCCGCTACCCTCTACATTAGCAGTGCTGCTACTTGACATATTGCTGTTGTCTGTTCAACATCTTCCCGCTTGAAGCCAAACCACCGCCAGACGATGGACCCCCTGCTGTTTTTCTTGGGAATTAATTCTTCCTTCATTTGTTACCAGAATCGCACCTTCTTTCTCTCGTATTACCACTCGCACCGCACCGTTAGCATCACAGCTAGCGTTACCATGTCGCTACCTGTCTGCTCCGCGGGAGCGTGCATACTTGCCAACCCTCCCGGATTTTCCGGGAGACTCCCGAAATTCAGCGCCTCTCCCGAAAACCTCCCGGGACAAATTTTCTCCCGAAAATCTCCCGAAATTCAGACGGAGCTGGAAGCCACGCCCCCTCCAGCTCCATGCGGACCTGAGTGACGTCAGGTGCGCAACACCACGTAAATCGTTGGCCAACCAAAAAGTAACCCCAGTACACCAGGAGATGGCAACAGACAAACATAGATAACTCTATTACATTATTCCCCTTTTAGAAATGTATAGAAGTTACTCAAAATAAATAAACAACCCAACCAAAAAATGCAGCAGCTCAATTAAAAAACTGTACTTAAGCCACATTTTTTTTTTTTTTTTAGTGCTGAGCTCTTAACCCTCATTTCTTTAACACAGATTTTTATACTGTCTTCAGAGATTCAGTTTTTTTGGTGGTACTCGAAACCTTTCTGGGTACCTGCGAAAGGGTGTTCAGCATGGTTAGAAAAATAGTGACAGAGAATAGAACAAGGATGGACAATTCAACCCTTAACTCCACAATGAGTAGATGAGTGTTATGTGTGTGTATATGTGTAAATAAATGAACACTGAAATTCAAGTATTTCTTTTATTTATATATATATATATATATATATATATATGTTGTGTATATATATATATATATATATATATATATATATATATATATATATATATATATATATATATATATATATATAATAAAATAAATATATATACAGCTAGAATTCACTGAAATTCAAGTGTTTCTTTTATTTATATATATATATATATATATATATATATATGTTGTGTGTATATATATATATATATATATATATATATAATAAAATAAATATATATACAGCTAGAATTCACTGAAAGTCAAGTATTTCTTATATATATATATATATGAAATACTTGACTTGGTGAATTCTAGCTGTAAATATACTCCTCCCCTCTTAGCCCCGCCCCCAACCACGCCCCCGCCCCACCCCGACCACCCCCCCCCCCCCCCCCCCCCCCACCACCACACCACCCCCCACCTCCCGAAATCGGAGGTCTCAAGGTTGGCAAGTATGAGCGTGTGATGTTGCACACGTGACGTATGTAAGAAGGTGCGCTTGTTTTACGTCTCTGTGAGAAGGAGAGACAAAAAGCAACTGCGTGAGAACGCATACTCCAATATCACCATATAGTCATTTTCTATATCGCACAGAGACAAACCCGTGATATATCCAGTATATCGATATATCGCCCAGCCCTAACTGTATATGAAAAAAACCTTGCACTATGCATTTTCTTGCGCCTGGAACATTCCAGCCTCTCCCATTAGCGCACCATCAACGCGCAAAAAAAAAAAGGGTTGCACTGCATGACTGCCTCTAAAATGCCCATAAAGAGCAATACATGATGGTTTTCTGCATGTTTTGAACAGGAATGTGCAGTAAATGAGCGTCTCCATGGTGAAAAGCCGCGTAGCACAAGCCAAAACCTCATTTAAATAAGGCGGTGTACGCCACTTACACCCAGTCTTAGTAGATCACACACAACACACCCACTAATAGTAGGCGCAATTTTATAGTTTGCACATGGTATTTGGATGTTAGTAGATCAGGCCCTTAGTTTTGTATGATTACACACAGCTAACATTGTGCCACACTATCATTGCAGTCTGCTCCGCCTCCAAGCACTTTTGAACCAGTCTTAATAATGGATCCACTAAAACCTCTTGATACAGTATAAAAAAACAGTTTATATTTTTCTGCGTGAAACCGCTTGCTGACTTGGAAATGTTGTGAAATGTGTAACAAAAAAACAAAACGAAAAAAAGCACTTTTCAAGGAACGGGAATTAACCTCATTGTAATCGCTGACTTTGGTTTCAGTTCATGTTTTAAAATGCAACGAAATGATTAATATAATGCTACCTTACACATTTTATTTACGCAGCTCGCCCTGTGAGAAGAGTATATTTTGTACGCCGGTGTTGTTTTGTCGAAAATACTAATGTTATTCTTTTTGGAGAGCAATGTTGTGTTTGACATAAATTATTCTGATGTTTTACTCATTAAGTTATGTTGATAGTTATTCTAACAAGACATGTTCAGTACATTCATTTAGTGGTTGTCTTAAAGAGAATAAATATATTAGCATACTAGTTTGGTCGATTTGTTCATTAATCTCACCAGGGGGTTAGATGGGGGTCCACATGGAGAAAAATCTACTCCCAAGTGGGCCGGACTGGTAAAATCACGGCACGATAACTTAAAAACAAAGACAACTTCAGATTGTTTTCTTTGTTTAAAAATAGAACAAGGACATTTTGAAAATGTACAAATCATAATGTTGTTGGGTTATTTTTTACACTTACGGTTAATCATTTATTTGTCGTTATTTATATTTTCTGAATAAATCATGTGATAATGTTCATCAGTCAACTCATTGGTGTTCATTTTCAATCAAGATAACAAAAATGATATCAAAATCAAATTACAGGATGTTATTTATGTAGTTTGATCATTTTCCTCGACTAATGTCTTCAGGTTCAAACGCTGATGGCATCTATTAAACAGACAAGAAGCAAGGAATTAAACAGAGACAGAATTAAATTTAGCTCATTGAGGAGAAACGTCTGGGCTGTCCCACCACGCTCTGACGAAAGATTGTACGCCTCCTCTTTTATTTGGACTTTCCCTGATTACATGGCAACAGCTGTTTCTAAAGGGACGGGGGTCGTAAACAGCTGCCGCCTTTGGTCACAAAACAGTTCAAAGAAAATATGCCTGTAGGGGGCTTCCTCTCCGCTTTGTAGATCTCTGGTCAAGAAAATATCTTTCTGTGGATTACAATTCGTCAAAGAAACCGACACCTTCATGTCGCTTCCCATCCTACACAGTGGAGTTTTACAAGCCTTTTGATTGGTAGGATCAAAGACGGCTATTGTCTTCTCGCCGGGAACTCATCGAAACACAAAGTTTTGTGATAACTTAGATACAATTATTCAGACAAATGTACTAACATGTGTTTTATTTTGTACATATCTACAAAGATACAAATAATTGCTATTGCGACATCTAGTGGACACATTTAGAACAGCTGTGTCTTTCATAAAAAAAATGTCAGGTTTATTTTTATACTTATCAAACTCGTCCCGCAGGCCGGATAAAACCTGTTTGCGGGCCTGATCCAGCCCCCTGGGTTATCGCTGTTAATTGGTTCCGGACATGACCGCAGCGAAATCTAATTATGAATCAAATATTTTCATAGTTGGAGCATACAAAGTGTTTACAACCTTTAAAGTACATATATGTATACATAGGCATGAAATAACACCCTTTAGTCACCTTTACACTCTTTTAATGCAATATACTGTAGTAATGCTGCCTTAGGCTGAGCCAATCAGGGGCCACGACACTGAACAGCATGCTCTAACTCAGATCTGGGCATTTAAAAAAACAACAACATATGTGCTTGTCTGACATAAAGATTGTGAATGATAGGCAAAATAAAAACAAAAAAGTAGAGATCCCCTTTAAAACCTCTTAAGGCCCAAGCTGTTTGTTTACATGCTTTTTTTTTTCTTTTTTCTATTTGCAATTTGGGCTTATTGGACCCTAATTAGAATAAAAACTAAGAATCATCTTTTGATATGATGTACTTAGTCCATAAGTACACAAACGTGTACTTAATGTGTAGTGACATGCCAATTCTTATTTTTACACTTTTTTTTTTTCCAAATTCCATTGTATGTTATACTCTTCTGACACCACCAGATGGCAGTATAAGTGTCCACATAAGTGGCCATAAGACCCCAATTCAGTAGTGTACACAATTTTGGAAATAAGAGCTAAAAAGGTGCTGTCCACGCATGTGGCCACTAAGCCTTTAGAGGTTTGATTTTTTTTTTTTAAATATGCTTAAAAAATAAAAATGTGTCACATAGAAATGGTGTATTATGCAAAATTGACCTTTTTGATTTTGTTGTGATATTAATACTGTATGTGTGCCTGGAGGTCCACATGAAGACGAACCTCCATCCTCATGTACATGATCCACGTCTGACCTGCCCGCCTTTTGTATACGCCCACAAGGACAGCTTGTAAAAAAAAAAAAAAAAAAAAAAAAAAGGTGAGGCTTTGCTACACATCTTAAAATAAAGCCCGGAGCTCTGCCAACTATCTGTCCATCAGCTCCAGATGTCGACGCAGTGAGTATGATTATTTTGTCTTTCCTCAGGCATGATGTTGCCTCTCACCTGGATAGTTGAAGAAAGAGGACATAATCTGACAAGTTGGTGCACTTTGACAGCCAATTTAGACCCGGAAATGGTGAGAAAGACACCCCTTTTGTCTTTGCCACAGAGCTCTCATAGCTATGCTAATGTTGCTAACGTTTGTGTCTACATGTCCCACTCCTTAAAATGACGTTGTTGTATCTGAATGATGGCCTCTGTTATGTTGGACAGAGAGCAATGTTCCAAAGTCAATGGAGCATGGACAAACACAGCTCATTAGCATTAAAGCTACAGACACATCAAACAAAAATTCCAGCATCAAGGCTAGATTTTGGCCCAAACTCTTGCGGTGTGCTATCGTCGGACCTCTTAGACCAGGGGTCGGCAACCCGCGGCTCCGGAGCCGCATGCGGCTCTTTGATCACTCTGATGCGGCTCAGCAGCTTACTTGCTGAACCCCCCAATTTTCCCGTGAGACTTCCGGATTTCAGTGCCTCTTGCAGAAAACTCCCGGGATTAATATTCACCAATTTTCACCCTTACAGCTATAATAAGGGCGTGCCATGATGGTACAACATTTGGCGCTCTCTACAATCTGTATTAACAGCATGCCAACCCAACACTTGATATACAATATACATCTTCTGCTTGCACACTTAAGTGACAGCAAGGCATACTTAGTCAACAGCCACACAGGTTACACTGACGGTGACCATATAAAACAACTTTAACACTCTTACTAATAATGCGCCACACTTTGAACCAAAACCAAACAAGAATGACAAACACATTTTGGGAGAACATCTGCACCTTAACACAACATAAACACAACAGAACAAACACCCAGAATCCCATGCAGCCCTGACTCTTCCGGGCTACATTATACACCCCTGCTACCACCAAACCCCGCCCCCACCCCAACCCTGCTCCCTCACACATCACACCCCCCCCCCCCCCCTCCCCCCCTCCCCCCCTCCCTTTGTGCGTCGGTTGAGGTGGGCGGGGTTTGGTAGTGGGGGTGTATAATGTATCCCGGAAGAGTTAGGGCTGCATGGGATTCTGGGTATTTGTCCTGTTGTGTTTATGTTGTGTTACTGTGCAGATGTTCTCCCGAAATGTGTTTGTCATTCTTGTTTGGTGTGGGTTCACAGTGTGGCGCATCATTAGTAAGAGTGTTATAGTTTCTAAGATAGTGTCTAAGATCCCTGGTTTATACATAGCACAAAGCAAAAATAAAACTTTATATGCAGTGTTATTTCATTTAAAATTTCAAAAAAAAATTTGCGGCTCCCATTGTTTTCTACAATTTGCGAAACTGGTCAAAATGGCTCTTTGACTGGTAAAGGTTGCCGACCCCTGTCTTAGACGTATTTGCCCATTATAACTGCTAAAATGTAGTCGGGGTTCTCAAACTTGTTTCACCTAGTACCACCTCCGAAAACACTTGGCTCTCCAAGTACCATCATAATGACCAACATTAAAATGCAGTAGTGTCGTAGGCCTAAGTATTCATTAAAAACAAGGCAGAGGTTTTGTTTAACAAGTATTTTTAGTATTTTTGGCAACCCTAACATAACACACAGTTTAAACAGTAACACTGTGTTCGATTATTTAATTAAGTGATTCTTTGGCATGATATAGCCCACATACCACAGTTTGAGAGAGCAGGGGTGTCCATTTTTCCCCATCATGCCTTGTAATGGATTTTAACAAGTGTCATTTGAATTATTTTATGTTGATTGAACGTTTGTTTTCAATGAGCAGGTTGTGTGTTATGTGTGACCTGTTTACTTTTTGTATGGTTGGTTTTTTTGTTTGTTTTTCTGCACCGTGACTAGGGAAGGTTGTTTGCATTGGGTCACATAAGTGAATGCTGTGTTTAAACATCTGAAAAGTACAATTAATGGCAAAGTTACTTTCGCTGGATTACTGGATATTTATATATATTATGGATACACCGCTCCCGGTCAAATTGTTTGTTGATCTTGTGCCGTTTCGTTGGCCAAATTGAAGATGATGGCAGGCTTTATCTGGCCCGCCAGCATGGATGCCTGGTGGGACTCATTGTGGTCATCTCTGCAGTTTTACAGTATGTTACTAAGGGATGATATTGGGGACCTGAAAACAACTTTGGAAAACTGCTGATTCTTGAACAATTTATGAGCATGTTAAAAATGTGAACATCTATTATTATACTATATATAAGTGACCATTTAATAGTCATTTCATTAGGTACAACTGCACAATCTTAGTGCGGGGATTCTCAAACTGTGGTATGTGGCTCCATCTAGTGGTACGCCAAATAATTACTTAATTAAATATTTAAAAACAGTTACTGTAATGCAGTGTTTTTCAACCACTGTGCCGTGAGATATTATGCAACTTCGCCTAATTGGTCCAAAAAATATTTTTTGCAAATCAATAATTATAATCTGCAAATAATGTGCCGTTGCTTAGCGTCTGTGCTGTGTAGAACTCGGCAGGGTAGCCACGTAATACTCCATGTCAGTAGGTGGCAGCAGGTAGTTAATTGCTTTGTAAAAGTCGGAATGTGTCGGGTGAGACGAGGATGGTTTGTTGTGATCCCAGTATACAGACCACAGCGGGAGGCAGCGTGCAGGTAAAAAGGTATGTACCGTATTTTTCGGACTATAAGTCGCAGTTTTTTTTTCATAGTGCGATTTATATATGTTTTTTTTCCTTCTTTATTATGCATTTTCGGCAGGTGCGACTTATACTCCGAAAAATACGGTAATGCTTAAACCAAAAATGAACAAAAGGAAAAGGCAATGGCTATGCAAAGCGAAAGTAAAACTGAACTGGCTACAAAGTAAACAGAAACAAAATGCTGGACGACAGCAAAAACTTACAGCGTCCACAAAGTACATCCGTACATGACATGACAATCAACAATGTCCACATAAAGCATACTTGTCAACCTTGAGACCTCCGATTTCGGGAGGTGGGGGGCGTGGTCGGGGGGTGGGGCGGGGGCGTGGTTAAGATGTATATATATATAAGAAATACTTGACTTTCAGTGAATTCTAGCTATATATATATATATATATATATTTTATTACATATATATATAAATAAATACTTGAATTTCAGCGATCATTTATTTACACATATACACACACATAACACTCGTCTACTCATTGTTGAGTTAAGGGTTGAATTGTCCATCCTTGTTCTATTCTCTGTCACTATTTCAGAACACACGCATTATACAAATATACATTATAAAATCAATAAGAAAACGGGAGCTCTAATTTGGGAGTCTGAATTAGGATCAGAAGTTCCTATATAAACGTTGCGCACTCACCATTTTGTATTGATTACTGCAGCTGTGCACTGGATTCATTCACAAATACAAACTACAACTCACAAACACTTTAGAGTTAAGCTCCACCATCAGAATGTGTACTTAAATTTATAAAGTTCACATGGATATTATTCAGTGAGTTGATTCACCAAAACTAACCTGTTATACAGGAGGAAAAAGCACACAGGACGTTTCAATTGTTCACAGACTGGTCGCGCTCATCAGAATGACAAGACACTTCCGGTCTGCAGGTGATAGCATTCAATTGGGAAGAAACGCCCTACTGCCCCCTACTGACCAATGTGAATACTGATAAATGTGTAATGACCGCTCCAAAAACGAATTCAAACAATAAAATAAATAAATCAACACAAAAATGTGACACATTATGGGTGGGTCACATATGCATGTACAGTAGATGGCAGTATTGTCCTGTTTAAAAGTGTCACAACATTGTTGTTTACGGCAGACGAACTGCTTTACGGTAGACGAAAACTTGACTGCTGTTGTCGTGTGTTGTTACCGCGCTGGGAGGACGTTAATGAAACTGCCTAACAATAAACCCACATAAGAAACCAAGAACTCGCCCTCCATCATTAGCTGTTTATATTGTGAGAAAGCGGACGTGTGAACAGGCTGTCAACACGTCACTCAGGTCCGCATGGAACTGGAGGGGGCGTGGCCTCCAGCTCCGCCTGAATTTCGGGAGAAAATTTGTCCCGGGAGGTTTTCGGGAGAGGCGCTGAATTTCGGGAGTCTCCCGGAAAATCCGGGAGGGTTGGCAAGTATGACATAAAGAAGAATAAAAACTACTGAAATAGCCTTGCTTGCTAACACAAAGCAGTTGCAGGGAATAGCGCCATAAGAAGACATGAAATTGCTACAGGAAAACACCAACAAAACAGCGCAAGACAAGAACTAAAGCACTACACACAGGAAAACACCAACAAACTCAAAATAAGGCACGACAACCTGGTGGAGTTTCATTTTCTAAAGTTTTCTGCTGGTGGTGTGCCTCCGTATTTTTTAATGAAAAAAATGTGCCTTGCCTCAAAAAATGTTGAAAAACACTGCTGTAATGTTACAGTGTTCAAAATAATATACATAGAGTACAGGCCACAAGTTTGGACACATCTTCTCATTCAATGTGTTTTCTTTATTTTCATGACTATTTACATTGTAGATTGTTACATCAAAACTATGAATGAACACATGTGGAGTTATGTACTTAACAAAAAAAGGTGAAATAACTGAAAACATGTTTTATATTCTGGTTTCTTCAGAATAGCCACCCTTTGCTCTGATTACTGCCTTGCACACTTTTGGCATTCTCTCCATGAGCCTCAAGAGGTAGTCACCTGAAATGGTTTTCACTTCACAGGTGTGCTTGAAGCTCATGGAGAGAATGCCAAGAGTGAGCAATGCCGTAATCAGAGCAAAGGGTGGCTATTTTGAAGAAACTAGAATACAAAACATGTTTTGAGTTATTTCACCTTTTTTTTTGGTAAGTACATAACTCCACATGTGTTCATTCATAGTTTTGATGTGACAATCTACGATGTAAATAGTCATGAAAATAAAGAAAACACATTGAATGAGAAGGTGTGTCCAAACTTTGGTCTGTACTATATTTGTTAATTGCCTTTTTTTAAATGGATAATTAGACCTACTACTCTACTGTATTTTTATTATTATGGTAGTACTTGGAGAGCCAAGTGTTTTCTGAGGTGGTGCTTGGTGAAACAAGTTTGAGAACCACTGGTCCAGTACATGAAGTGGCTTTCAAATGAAATATTTAATATAATACCTGAATTATTGTTTGCAGGGGAAAATGCATATATGTAATAATATGTATGTTTTATATTGGATGTTATTGTAGGGGTTTGTTCTCCTCTAGCAATGGCAAATGGCCACGAGGTGGTGCTGTAACACCTCGAATAATACCACAACACCCACTGCAGGCTGAGATCAGAGTTAAGGTTTGCTTCTGAAAACAGACTGATGAGTCATTGCTTTGACATGTAGCTCCTGGAATGTGTGTTTTTTTTTTTTCTAACGCCGTTTCAACGTGTTAAGAGCACGAGTTTACCGTCTCCTTAGAGCGCATGGTGATGCCGCTTCGTCCAAGGTTGTGTGTAGTGTACCTGCGGCCGTGCTAGGGATGCTCAGCCACCCTCACAAGTGAGAGGTGCTGTGGTCAGATTGAGGCATGAAGACATCAAGAGGCAGGCTGCAGGCTCCTCAAGCAGCACGCCATTGTTTATTCATGGCCACATTGGCATTCAAAGTGCATCCTCACTCTTCTCCCTCGCTCATAAGCAACAAGTTACAATTTTTATTCCACTGAAGGCTCAAGGCAAATTATTGATGGCGGAGAGAAAAAAAGACGGCCTTTCGGAAAAAATCCCTTTCTATAGGCCAGCTCCACTCCTACCGTACCTCAGCATGTGCAGTATTTAGGTAGTGTTTCAGTAGTGTGTGTGTGTGAGAGTGTTTCAGTAGTGTCTGTGAGAGGAAAAAACATTTCAGCTGTTTATGTGAGAGCGTTTCAGTAGTGTGTGAGAAAAACATTTCAGTTGTTTATGTGAGAGCATTTCAGTAGTGTGTATGATTGTTTCAATACTGTGTATAAGAGTGTTTCAGTAGTGTGTAAGAAAGTGTTTTAGTAGTGTGTCAGAGAAACATTTCTGTTGTTTGAGTGTTTCAGTAGTGTGTGAGAAAGTCTTTCAGTAGTGTGTATGAGTGTTTCAGTAGTGTGTGTGAGATAAAAAACATTTCAGTTGTTTGAGAGCATTTCAGTAGTGTGTACAGTATAAGAGTGTTTCAGTAGTGTGTATGATAGTGTTTCAGTAGTGTGTGTGTGAGAAAAACATTTCAGTTTTTTATGTGAGAGCATTTCAGTAGTGTGTATGAGTGTTTCAGTAGTGCGTATGAGTGTTTCAGTAGTGTGTATGCGAGTGTTTCAGTAATGTGTATGAGAGTGTTTCAGTAGTGTGTGTGAGACAAAAACATTTCAGTTGTTTATGTGAGAGCGTTTCAGTAGTGTGTAAATGTGTGAGAACATTTCAGTAGTGTGTGTATACAAGTGTTTCATTAATGTGTATGAGAGTGTTTCAGTTGTGTGTGTGTGTGTGTGTGTGTGTGTGTGTGTGTGTGTGTGTGTGTGTGTGTGTGTGTGTGTGTGTGTGTGTGTGTGTGTGTGTGAGAGAGAGAGAGAAAAACATTTCAGTTTATGTGAGAGCATTGCAGTAGTATGTATAAGAGTGTTTCAGTAGTGTGTATGAGAGTGTTTCAGTAGTGTATGAGAGTGTTTCAGTAGTGTGTGTGAGACAAAAACATTTCAGTTTATGTGAGAGCGTTTCAGTAGTGTGTAAACGTGTGAGAGCATTTCAGTAGTGTGTATACAAGTGTTTCAGTACTGTGTATAAGAGTGTTTCAGTAGTGTGTATGAGAGTGTTTCAGTAGTGTGTGTGAGACAAAAACATTTCAGTTGTTTATGTGAGAGTGTTTCAGTCGTGTGTAAACGTGTGAGAGCATTTCAGTACTGTGTATACAAGTGTTTCAGTTCTGTGTATGAGAGTGTTTCAGTACTGTGCGTGTGCGCGTGTGCGTGTGTGTGTGTGTGTGTGAGAGAGAAAAATATTTCAGTTTATGTGAGAGCATTGCAGTAGTGTGGATAAAAGTGTTTCAGTACTGTGTATAAGAGTGTTTCAGTAGTGTGTATGAGAGTGTTTCAGTAGTGTGTGTGAGACAAAAACATTTCAGTTGTTTATGTGAGTGTTTCAGTCGTGTGTAAACGTGTGAGAACATTTCAGTAGTGTGTATACAAGTGTTTCAGTACTGTGTATAAGAGTGTTTCAGTAGTGTGTGTGTGTGCGTGTGCATGTGTGTGTGTGAGAGAGAAAAACATTTCAGTTTATGTGAGAGCATTGCAGTAGTGTGGATACGAGTGTTTCAGTAGTGTGTATGAGAGTGTTTCAGTAGTGTGTATGAGAGTGTTTCAGTAGTGTGTGTGAGACAAAAACATTTCAGTTGTTTATGTGAGAGCGTTTCAGTAGTGTGTAAACGTGTGAGAGCATTTCAGTAGTGTGTTTACGGGTGTTTCAGTACTGTGTATAAGAGTGTTTCAGTAGTGTGTGTGTGTGTGTGTGTGTGTGTGTGTGTGTGTGTGTGTGTGTGTGTGTGTGTGTGTGTGTGTGTGTGTGTGTGTGTGTGTGAGAAAAACATTTCAGTTTATGTGAGAGCATTGCAGTAGTGTGGATACAAGTGTTTCAGTACTGTGTATAAGAGTGTTTCAGTAGTGTGTATAAGAGTTTTTCACTAGTGTGTAAAAAAGTGTTTTAGTAGTGTGTGTGAGAGAAACATTTCTGTTGTTTGAGTGTTTCAGTAGTGTGTAAGAAAGTGTTTTAGTAGTGTGTCAGAGAAACATTTCTGTTGTTTGAGTGTTTCAGTAGTGTGTAAGAAAGTCTTTCAGTAGTGTGTATGAGTGTTTCAGTAGTGTGTGTGAGATAAAAACATTTCAGTTTGAGAGCATTTCAGTAGTGTGCACAGTATAAGAGTGTTTCAGTAGTGTGTATGATAGTGTTTCAGTAGTGTGTGTGTGAGAAAAACATTTCAGTTGTTTATGTGAGAGCATTTCAGTAGTGTGTATGAGTGTTTCAGTAGTGCGTATGAGTGTTTCAGTAGTGTGTATGCGAGTGTTTCAGTAATGTGTATGAGAGTGTTTCAGTAGTGTGTGTGAGACAAAAACATTTCAGTTGTTTATGTGAGAGCGTTTCAGTAGTGTGTAAATGTGTGAGAACATTTCAGTAGTGTGTGTATACAAGTGTTTCAGTACTGTGTATAAGAGTGTTTCAGTAATGTGTATGAGAGTGTTTCAGTTGTGTGTGTGTGTGTGTGTGTGTGTGTGTGTGTGAGAGAGAGAGAGAGAAAAACATTTCAGTTTATGTGAGAGCATTGCAGTAGTGTGTATAAGAGTGTTTCAGTAGTGTGTATGAGAGTGTTTCAGTAGTGTATGAGAGTGTTTCAGTAGTGTGTGTGAGACAAAAACATTTCAGTTTGTGAGAGCGTTTCAGTAGTGTGTAAACGTGTGAGAGCATTTCAGTAGTGTGTATACAAGTGTTTCAGTACTGTGTATAAGAGTGTTTCAGTAGTGTATGAGAGTGTTTCAGTAGTGTGTGTGAGACAAAAACATTTCAGTTGTTTATGTGAGAGTGTTTCAGTAGTGTGTAAACGTGTGAGAGCATTTCAGTAGTGTGTATACAAGTGTTTCAGTTCTGTGTATGAGAGTGTTTCAGTAGTGTGCGTGTGCGCGTGTGCGTGTGTGTGTGTGTGTGTGTGTGAGAGAGAAAAATATTTCAGTTTATGTGAGAGCATTGCAGTAGTGTGGATAAAAGTGTTTCAGTACTGTGTATAAGAGTGTTTCAGTAGTGTGTATGAGAGTGTTTCAGTAGTGTGTGTGAGACAAAAACATTTCAGTTGTTTATGTGAGAGTGTTTCAGTCGTGTGTAAACGTGTGAGAACATTTCAGTACTGTGTATAAGAGTGTTTCAGTAGTGTGTATGAGAGTGTTTCAGTAGTGTGTGTGAGACAAAAACATTTCAATTGTTTATGTGAGAGTGTTTCAGTCGTGTGTAAACGTGTGAGAACATTTCAGTAGTGTGTATACAAGTGTTTCAGTACTGTGTATAAGAGTGTTTCAGTAATGTGTATGAGAGTGTTTCAGTAGTGTGTGTGTGTGTGCGTGTGCGTGTGTGCGTGTGCATGTGTGTGTGTGAGAGAGAGAAATATTTCAGTTTATGTGAGAGCATTGCAGTAGTGTGGATAAAAGTGTTTCAGTACTGTGTATAAGAGTGTTTCAGTAGTGTATGAGAGTGTTTCAGTAGTGTGTGTGAGACAAAAACATTTCAGTTGTTTATGTGAGAGTGTTTCAGTCGTGTGTAAACGTGTGAGAACATTTCAGTAGTGTGTATACAAGTGTTTCAGTACTGTGTATAAGAGTGTTTCAGTAATGTGTGTGTGTGTGTGTGTGTGTGTGTGTGTGTGTGTGTGTGTGTGTGTGTGTGTGTGTGTGTGTGTGTGAGAGAAAAATATTTCAGTTTATGTGAGAGCATTGCAGTAGTGTGGGTAAAAGTGTTTCAGTACTGTGTATAAGAGTGTTTCAATAGTGTGTATGAGAGTGTTTCAGTAGTGTGTGTGAGACGAAAACATTTCAGTTGTTTATGTGAGAGTGTTTCAGTCGTGTGTAAACGTGTGAGAACATTTCAGTAGTGTGTATACAAGTGTTTCAGTACTGTGTATAAGAGTGTTTCAGTAATGTGTATGAGAGTGTTTCAGTAGTGTGTGTGTGTGTGCGCGTGTGCGTGTGTGTGTGTGTGTGTGTGTGTGTGTGTGTGTGTGTGTGTGTGTGTGTGAGAGAGAAAAATATTTCAGTTTATGTGAGAGCATTGCAGTAGTGTGGATAAAAGTGTTTCAGTACTGTGTATAAGAGTGTTTCAGTAGTGTGTATGAGAGTGTTTCAGTAGTGTGTGTGAGACAAAAACATTTCAGTTGTTTATGTGAGAGTGTTTCAGTCGTGTGTAAACGTGTGAGAACATTTCAGTAGTGTGTATACAAGTGTTTCAGTACTGTGTATAAGAGTGTTTCAGTAATGTGTGTGTGTGTGTGTGTGTGTGTGTGTGTGTGTGTGTGTGTGTGTGTGTGTGTGTGTGTGTGTGTGTGTGTGTGTGTGTGTGTGTGTGTGTGTGTGTGTGTGTGTGTGTGTGTGTGAGAGAGAAAAACATTTCAGTTTATGTGAGAGCATTGCAGTAGTGTGGATACGAGTGTTTCAGTAGTGTGTATGAGAGTGTTTCAGTAGTGTGTATGAGAGTGTTTCAGTAGTGTGTGTGAGACAAAAACATTTCAGTTGTTTATGTGAGAGCGTTTCAGTAGTGTGTAAATGTGTGAGAGCATTTCAGTAGTGTGTTTACGGGTGTTTCAGTACTGTGTATAAGAGTGTTTCAGTAGTGTGTGTGTGTGTGTGTGTGTGTGTGTGTGTGTGTGTGTGTGTGTGTGTGTGTGTGTGTGTGTGTGTGTGTGTGTGTGTGTTTGAGAAAAACATTTCAGTTTATGTGAGAGCATTGCTGTAGTGTGGATACAAGTGTTTCAGTACTGTGTACAAGAGTGTTTCAGTAGTGTGTATAAGAGTTTTTCACTAGTGTGGATAAGAGTTTTTCACTAGTGTGGATAAGAGTGTTTCAGTAGTGTGTATGAGAGTGTTTCAGTAGTGTGTGAGAGAAAAAACATTTCAGTTGTTTATGTGAGAGCGTTTCAGTTGTGTGTGTGAGAGAAAAACATGTCAGTTGTTTATGTGAGAGCATTTCAGTAAAGTGTATTAGAGTGTTTCAGTAGTGTGTGTGTGAGAGAATTTCAGTAGTGGAATGAGTGTTTCAATACTGTGTATAAGAGTGTTTTAGTAGTGTGTGAGAGAGAAACATTTCAGTTGTTTATGTGAGAGCATTTCAGTGGTGTGTATACGAGTGTTTCAGTATTGTGTATAACAGTGTTTCAGTAGTGTGTATGAGAGTTTCAGTAGTGTGTGTGAGAGAAAAACATTTCAGTTGTTAATGTGAGAGCATTTCAAGTGTGTATACAAGAGTATTCCAGTAGTGTGTATGAGAGAAAAATGTCAGTTGTTTGTGAGAGCATTTCAGTAGTGTGTATTAGAGTGTTTCAGTGGTGTGTGTGTGTGAGAGAAAAAAATTTCAGTTGTTTATGTAAGAGCATTTCAATAGTGTGTAAAAGAGTGTTTCAGTAGTGTTTATTAGAGTGTTTCAGTAGTGTGTGTGAGAGGAAAACATTTCAGTTGTTTATGCGAGAACATTTCAGTAGTGTGGATAAGAGGTCATTCTGAATAATGTCCCTAACGGCCCCTCATAGTATGCAGCCTTGACCATTGACTCTAGTCTTGTTATTGCCTTACACTGGACGGGTCCAGGGTGGAAAACCAGACGAGGCAATGGTGATGATTTCCTCTCTTGTTTTCAGCGCCTCAGCAAGCTAGAGTATGTGAATGAACTCAGCAGTTAAGCCGCTGGCCGAGGGTGTAACAATTTCACTTTGCCAGCATGTCGCCAATATAATGTTGGCAGGAACAGTTTTACACCAGGGGTGTCCAAACTTTTCCACTGCGGGCTGAAAAATCAAAGGATGCAGAGACCGTTTTGATATGTTTCACTTTCAAAACTAGTACAGTACCGTATTTTCTGGACCATAGGGCGCAACGGATTATAAGGCGCACTGCCGATGAGCGGGTCTAGTCAGGTCTATTTTCATACAAAAGGGCACCGGATTATAAGGCGCATTAAAGGAGTCATATTATGAATTGTTTCTAAATGTAAAATACTTCCTTGTGGTCTACATCAGTGGTCCCCAACCACCGGGCCGTAGCCCGGTACCGGTCCGTGGATCGATTGGTACCGGGCAGCAGAAGAAATAAAAAAATTATAATATATATATATATATATATAGCTGAGATAGGCTCCAGCGCCCCCCGCGACCCCAAAAGGGAATAAGCGGTAGAAAATGGATGGGATGGATGGATATATATATATTTTTATTTTTTATTTTTTATTAAATGAACATAAGAAACACAAGATATACTTACAATTAGTGCACCAACCCAAAAAACCTCCCTCCCCCATTCACACAAAAGGGTTGTTTCTTTCTGTTATTAATATTCTGGTTCCTACATTATATATCAATATATATCAATACAGTCTGCAAGGGATACAGTCCGTAAGCACACATGATTGTACAAACCCCGTTTCCATATGAGTTGGGAAATTGTGTTAGATGTAAATATAAACGGAATACAATGATTTGCAAATCATTTTCAACCCATATTCAGTTGAATATGCTACAAAGACAACATATTTGATGTTCAAACTGACCGTTTATCAACAACACCCAGAAACGCCGTCGGCTTCGCTGGGCCTGATCTCATCTAAGATGGACTGATACAAAGTGGAAAAGTGTTCTGTGGTCTGACGAGTCCACATTTGAAATTGTTTTTGGAAACTGTGGACGTCGTGTCCTCCGGACCAAAGAGGAAAAGAACCATCCGGATTGTTATAGGCGCAAAGTGTAAAAGCCAGCATGTGTGATGGTATGGGGGTGTATTAGTGCCCAAGACATGGGTAACTTACACATCTGTGAAGGCACCATTAATGCTGAAAGGTACATACAGGTTTTGGAGCAACATATGTTGCCATGCAAGCAACGTTACCATGGACGCCCCTGCTTATTTCAGCAAGACAATGCCGAGCCACGTGTTACAATAGTGTGGCTTCATAGTAAAAGAGTGCGGGTACTAGACTGGCCTGCCTGTAGTCCAGACCTGTCTCCCATTGATGCCTAAAATACCACAAGGGAGACCCGGGACTGTTGAACAACTTAAGCTGTACATCAAGCAAGAATGGGAAAGTACCGGTATTCCACCTGAGAAGCTTCAAAAATGTGTCTCCTCAGTTCCCAAACGTTTACGGAGTGTTGTTAAAAGGAAAGGCCATGTAACACAGTGGTGAACATGCCCTTTCCCAACTACTTTGGCACGTGTTGCAGCCATGAAATTCTAAGTTAATTATTATTTGCAAAAAAAAAATAAAGTTTATTAGTTTGAACATCAAATATGTTGTCTTTGTAGCATATTCAACTGAATATGGGTTGAAAAGGATTTGCAAATCATTGTATTCCGTTTATATTTACATCTAACACCATTTCCCAACTCATATGGAAACGGGGTTTGTATTTTTTTATGACAAAAAAAATAAAAAAAATAAAATAAAACCGAAATGTTCAATCTAAACCTAAATCCTAAATCTAGTTATTGTTTATTCTTTAAACACGCCATGCACAATCACACTTTTGGAGCAAACATTAAAATAAAAATAATGCAACTTAAACGGCATTATTTTTGTCATTAAGCCTCAGTCATATTTTAGTACTTGATGCATGCTAATGTTAGCATGCTAGCTTAAAAAACATTTTTCAGGTCCATGCCTGTGCTAACTGTTAAATGCTAACTCTAATTAAAATTAGCATGTTAGCTTTTTTAGTTAATTTAGCAGGCGTACACCTCAGTGTCATATAGTCTGGTTTGTCACTAATGCTAACTGGAAGCGTGCTATTGTTAACCTGTTAGCATAGTACTGTTAGCATGCTATCTTTTTTTTTAATCTCATTTTGCGCTTATGTTTTGTTACCAGCGTGCTAACTGTTAGCATTGCAGTTCAGCTATGGCTCTTCAGTATTCACACGGAATTTTCTACCGAAATTGCATTTTATCATTATTGGAAAAGGTGAAGACTACCAAAAGGGCTTCCGCATCTTTTGATTTGATTTGGGCACTCCTGAACTACACGCTAACAACTGTTTACAAATACTATTGCAACTCCACAACATTTTTTTTTTTATCTTTTAGGTTGTTTTTTTTTTAACCATCAAAAGTTTCCAATGTGGAATTTAAACCTTATCTGAAGTAAGAAGTGTTCCAACAGATGGAGAGAAGTTTCCCAACTTTGACCCGTGGTAGAAATGTATTCAAGCACATCTGCTGTAGTCCAGATGCTGAGATGACGTGAGTGAAGCCAATGGCCAACAGATGCAAAGTCAAAGGTGGGACGGCGAGAGTAGAAGAGTCTTTAGTGCAGGGGCGTCCAAAGAATAAACAATAACTAGGAATTAAACAAAAGAGAACCACAACAATAGGACAATGTAAAAATAAAACTATTATTGTAAACTGTTGTGTAAAAAGAACACATTTTTAAATCTTTTGTACAGAGGATGTCAGGTTCAAACACTGATGACATCTATTAAACAAGACAAGAAGCAAGGAATTAAACAGAAACAGAATTCAATTTAGCTCAATAGAGGAGAAACGTCTGGGCTGTACTCTTGGACAGTGTCCCACCACGCTCTGACGAAAGATTGTACGCCTCCTCTTTTATTTGGACTTTCCCTGATTACATGACAACAGCTGTTTTTAAAGGAAGGGGGGTCATAAATAGCTGCTGTCTTTAGTTACAAAACAGTTCAAAGAAAAGGTGCCTGGAGGGGAGTCAGGTCCTGCTTCCTCTCCGCTTTGTAGATCTCGAGTCAAGACAAAATCTTCCTGTGGATTACAATACATCAAAGAAACCGACACCTTCATGTCGCTTCCTATCCTACACAGTGGAGTTTTACAAGCCTTTTGATTGGTAAGATCAAAGACAGCTTTTGTCTGCTCGCCGGGAACTCATTGAAACACAACATTTTGTGATCACTTAGATACAATTATTCTGAGGAGGAAGGAGACGGAAGGGATGTTGTTTAAGCTCTGTTTAAAACCTACTCAGTGGCCTAGTGGTTAGAGTGTCCGCCCTGAGATGGGTAGGTTGTGAGTTCAAACCCCGGCCGAGTCATACCAAAGACTATAAAAATGGGAGCCATTACCTCCCTGCTTGGCACTCGGCATCAAGCGTTGGAATTGGGGGTTAAATCACCAAAAATGATTCCCGGGCGCGGCCACCGCCGCTGCTCACTGCTCCCCTCACCTCCCAGGGGGTGAAACAAGGGTGATGGGTCAAATGCAGAGAATAATTTTGCCACATCTAGTGTGTGTGTGACAATCATTGGTACTTTAACTTTATTTTGTATATACTCAACATATATAAATAATAAATGAAGTGTGTGACTACGCGTAGAGATTAGCTGTAGTGTGTTACCGGTAGTGTTGAATGAGAGGCGCGGAAGTCCAATAGGGGCGAGGCAGGCTCGTAGGTTCGTGAGCACAGGCAGGAAGTCAGGGGCAATAGCGAGGCGTCAAAAGTCTGTGTCCAGGCGGGAGGTCGAGATCCAAGAGGCAGCCAGGGAACCGGAGGGAAGGCGAGGAGACGAGACACACAGCCCGTGACGTGGGAACGAAGGCAGGAAGTCAGGGGCAATAGCGAGGCTTCAAAAGTCCGTGTCCAGGCGGGAGGTCGAGATCCAAGAGGCAGCCAGGGATCCGGAGGGAAGGCGGGGAGACGAGACACACAGCCCGTGACGTGGGAACGAAGGCAGGAAGTCAGGGGCAATAGCGAGGCTTCAAAAGTCTGTGTCCAGGCGGGAGGTCGAGATCCAAGAGGCAGCCAGGGATCCGGAGGGAAGGCGGGGAGACGAGACACACAGCCCGTGACGTGGGAACGAAGGCAGGCTACTGAGAGGCGACATTCTAAATTTTTTCCAAATATGTTTTGTATTTCATAAAAAAAAATGTCTGTAAAACGGAAAAATGGAAAAAAACATCTGAAAAAAAATAAAAAAATGCATATACCAACAAAAGAATTAAACAAATAAATTGTGATACATTAAATTAGTCAAAAATCTATCCAATTCTAATTTCAGGAAAGGATACAAAAGGATGAAAAATGATATAATTAACGCATGGAAATTGTTGAGTAAAATGAAAAGGCAACACTTGAGTGATTGAGTAAAGAAATGTACTTGTCATCACGCAGCCTTCACTTTAACTCAACAATCCAGTTTTGATTGAAGAAGCTGATCAGTACTTCACATGATGATTTGAATATTTAAGCCGGATATTTTTATTTAATATTTTTTTGAATTGGCTAATCATGTGCTTCATAGTGACGGAGAGGGCACAATACTAACAGATTGAAGGAGTGATTATAAGTGGGGACAAACACAATGCCCTTATCACACTTGCTTCACATGTTATCCACGAGCCACACCCACATGGACGTGTGCTGTCTTCATCTATTATATTCATTTATTAACCAATGCTTACCTGATCTGGATCCTGATGCAGTGTTGCTGTGCTATGGAGACTGAAGAATCAATCAAAAAGGATCCTAGTCTATTAGAACTTATTCTAGTGTTTTCATTTTCTAATTGTATCTTTTATAGATAAATGTTCAATATTAAAACATATGTACAAGGGAACCTCGATCTACGAACTTAGTTGGTTCTTTAAGATGGTTTGTAGACTGAAGCAGAGTTCCACATAAGAAAGAATGTAAACATGAAGAATTGGTTCTAGCCTTGGCAAAAGTCTCTATTTAAGTAAAAAACTGCACACTTTCAATATATATATATATATATATATATATATATATATACATAGACAGTGTATATATATATATAATATAATATATGTATGTACGTGTAATAATGTGTGTGTGTATATATATGTACGTGTAATAATGTGTGTGTGTGTGTATATAAAAATGTGTATATGTATGTGTATATATATGTATATATGTGTATATATATATATATGTATGTATATATATGTATGTATATATATAAAAATGTATGTATGTGTATATATCTGTATGTATATATGCATTCATATATGTATATATTTATAGTTTATTTATATATATATATATATATATATATATATATATATATATATATGTATGTACCTGTATATATATGTATATATGTATGTACCTGTATATGTATATATATGTATATGTTTGTATATGTATATATATGTATGTGTATATATATATATGTATGTATATACGTATATATGCATATGTATATATATATATATGTTTATAGTTTATATATATGTATATATATATATATGTATATAATATATATATATATATATATATATATATATATATATATATATATATATATATATATATATATATGTATATGTATATATATATATATATACACATGTCCATCTGACATCACATGGACAAAGATAAGATCTTCTGGAAAAAAGTTTTGTGGTTAGATGAAGCAAAAATTGAGCTGTTTGGCCACAATACCCAGCAATATGTTTGGAGGAGAAAATGTGAGCCCTTTAATCCCAGGAACACCAGACCTACCGGCAAGCATGGTGGTGGTAGTATTATGTTATATATATACATATATATATATATATATATATATATATATATATATATATATACTGTATATGTATATATACACTGTATATGTATGTATATATATGTATGTATATATAATATATATATATATATATATACTGTATATGTATGTATATATATGTATGTATGTATAAAATAATATATATATATATTTGTAAATATAAAAAAAAAATATATATATATATATATATATATATATATATATATATATATATATATATATATATATATATATATATATATATATATATATATATATATATATATATATATATATATATATACTCCCAGAGTGCCAAAAATATTAGCCAACACAAGGTCAAATGATTTAGCTTTTTTTGTTTTTTATTGTAGCAACATGGTGGTTAACGTTTAAGAGCGCACCAACGTATTGTGTGTGTTGACATTTAATGAGATTAATGTATATATATATATATATATGTGTATATATATATATATATATATATATATATATATATATATATAACATAACATTACAGCAAGCTTAAATGTCAACACACACAAACACGTTGGTGCGCTCTAAAACTCTGTGAGTTTGGGAGTGCTAAATGAGCAGTGGCTTCATATAGTCACCGCTAGCATTAGCACAAACTAGCAGTGTGAGGCGATCCTTCATCGGCTTGTGTCCTGGTACTACAGTCTCCTTCGCTGTAATAAAGGTCCGCTCTGGCAACTTTTTGGGTCTCATCACAATGAAAGCTTGTTTAGCAACCCGAAGCTATACAGCGAGACTGTGAGAGTTCAGACACTTTTAAAAGGTTCTAAAGAGTCGCAAAAAGAGGCTTTCATAAAACGAGGTTCCACTGTACATATATAAAGTATGATGAAAAAATTATAAAAAAAAAAAAAAATGAAGAACTCTTGTATTAGTCAGACTGTGTTGACCTTTGACCCTAGCCACCCGGGCGTGGGTAATTGCTGAAAATCAATAAGGAGTCTGTTTTGACAGCGAGGTGATGAGTTCTGAAGTCGGGTGGAATATTACGCTTGAAAAGATGATTCTCCAAGAAGAAGTACTGATTAGACCTTTGGTCTTGCAACCTCGGCCATCTTGTGTGCGCCACGGCTAAAAATCAATAGAGAGCTTGGCTTTGACGGACAGGTGGTCCGTGTGGTGAGACTGAACTCTGGATGAAATTACATGAAGGATGGAAAATTGTACTTAAGCTTTGGCCATGCTGTTTTTTTTTTTAATTAGATATCATTAGCGGGCAATCCTCCAAACGTGAACAGGTATACCTTACGGCAGGCCTGCGCAATTATTTTGACTCGGTGGTGCCAAATTTAGAGAAAAAAATGTGTCTGGGGGCCGGTATATGCTAAAAACGTTATGACAGACCGCCTTAAAAAACGGAATGTAATTAAAAAACATTTTTTACTGAATGAGACACCCAGAATGTACATGGAAATAAAGAATGTGGGATTTACAATATTAACTATGAAGGATAAAACACTGAATATTGACAACATATGAACGTCACACCCCCTCTCCATCCACATATTTTACAATCAAGCGAAACGCAACAAAAATGCAACAAACACAGCGAAATATGAACGTGAAGGGTAAAAAAATCCCCACCTACAATCTGATATATCTGATATTTCACCAGTGTTGGGACTAACGTCGTTATTTTCGGCGGTAACTAGTAGTCTAACGCGTTTTGTTTTTTTATTCAGTAACTCAGTTACCGTTACTACATGATGCGTTACTGCGTTATTTTACCTTATTTTTTATGTAGTATCGGCTAGAAACTGAGAAGATCTGAGTGTTTTATTGGAGCGCTGCGATGTCGTCCTTTTGTGTCACAAGGAAAAGAAGAGGTGCGCTTTGTGTGTGTGGGTGGGGCGGGGGTGGCGTGTCTGTGTTTACATCATGGCGGAGCCCGAAGTCGAGTTTCTTAACATGGAGATATTCTCACTACTTTTCTTTTGTCGAGCACAAAGAAAAGAACATTTTAGTTAAATGTAAGTTGTGTCTTGTCTACTCAGTGGCCTAGTGGTTAGAGTGTCCGTCCTGAGATCGGTAGGTTGGGAGTTCAAATCCCGGCCGAGTCATACCAAAGACTATAAAAAAATGGGACCCATTACCTCCCTGCTTGGCACTCAGCATCAAGGGTTGGAATTGGGGGTTAAATCACCAAAATGATTCCTGGGCGCAGCCACCGCTGCTGCCCACTGCTCCCCTCACCTCCCAGGGGGTGATCAAGGGTGATGGGTCAAATGCAGAGAATAATTTCGCCACACCTAGTGTGTGTGTGACAATCATTGGTACTTTAACTTTAACTTTAACTTGGATCAAAGATCCTATCTACTGCCCAAAACAGCAATTCAAATCTGCTGAAACAGCTACAAAAGCAACATGCTTCGACGAAGCTAGTAAAGAGAGACACACTTCACCTCCTCAGCAACAGCGGCTGGATTTTAACCGAGGGACTGCTAGCCAGGACAGCATTGATAGACCCATATGTGCTAGAAGACATGCAGGCTATTTCTACAGTGGAGTCACCCGATTTCAGGCAGCTGGACACAGTGGACAGTGAGGACATAAACATGGAAAGCAGGCTAAAGAAGACACTCCAAACTCTGCCTCTGCTCATCATTGAAGGTACACACTCTGTCAATTCTCTTATATACTCTTTCATTCTAGACTTCTAGAGTGTTTGATTATCACATCACTCTAGACTATAAAGTTTACAAACATAAAGAGGGATCCTAGTGGGCCAGGCCAATCTTTCCTTTTCTCTAAACTAAAACTGGGGAAATGCGTAGAGTGTTCTGGGCTTCAGTACAGTGTTGATCTCCTGAATACATGATTTTATTTCACAATTCCTTGAGAGAGAAAAAAATGCCTGGTCTCCCCTAAGGGCTTGACCTTTGACCTTATCACATTGTGTTGGCTACCAATGGGAAACTCACACAAAATCAATAGTGAGCTTGCTTTGGCCGACAAGCCACCCTTGGAAGACGGCGGTGGAAAGAAATGCACGCCACCAGGGGGGAAAATGTTTGAGTTGGACCTTTTGACCTGCGCTACGTTGGCCATCTTGTGTCAATGAACACTGAGAATCAGTGACAAATTGCGTATGACAGACTTCAGTCAAAAAAAGGGTGGATGGGTTTGACCTTTGACCTCAGCCATCTTCTATAGCGGTGTTCTTCGACCTTTTTTGAGCCGAGGCACATTTTTTGCGTTGAAAAAAGCAGAAATCATTAAAAAACAAAACTCAGTTGACAGTAAAAAGTCGTTGTGGCAATTGTTGGATATGACTTTAAAGCATAAGCAAGCATGCATCACTATAGCTCTTGTCTCAAAGTAGGTGTACTGTCACCACCTGTCACATCACACCCTGACTTATTTGGACTTTTTTGCTGTTTTCCTGTGTGTAGTGTTTTACTTCTCCTATTTTGGTGGCTTTTTCCTCTTCTTTTGGTATTTTCCTGTAGCAGTTTCATGTCTTCCTTTGAGCGATATTTCCCGCATCTACTTTGTTTTAGCAATCAAGAATATTTCAGTTGTTTTTATCCTTCTTTGTGAGGACATTGTTGATTGTCATGTCATGTTCGGATGTATATTGTGGACGCCGTCTTTGCTCCACAGTAAGTCTTTGCTGTCGTCCAGCATTCTGTTTTTGTTTACTTTGAAGCCAGTTCAGTTTTAGTTTTGTTCTGCATAGCCTTCCCTAAGCTTCAATGACTTTTCTTAGGGGCACTCACCTTTTGTTTATTTTTGGTTTAGGCATTAGACACCTTTTTAAGTTGTGCGGACGCTATCCTTCTTTGTGGGGACATTGTTGATTGTCATGTCATGTTCGCATGTACATTGTGGATGCCGTCTCTGCTCCACAGTAAGTCTTAGTTCTTGTCTTGCACTCCTATTTTGGTGGCTTTTCCTCTTTTTTTGGTATTTTCCTGTAGCAGTTTCATGTCTTCCTTTGAGCGATATTTCCCGCATCTACTTTGTTTTAGCAATCAAGAATAGTTCAGTTGTTTTTATCCTTCTTTGTGGGGACATTGTTGATTCTCATGTCATGTTCGGATGTACTTTGTGGACGCCGTCTTTGCTCCACAGTAAGTCTTTGCTGTCGTCAGAGGTGGGTAGAGTAGCCAGAAATTGTACTCAAGTAAGAGTACTGTTACTTTAGAGATTTATTACTCAAGTAAAAGTAAGGAGTAGTCACCCAAATATTTACTTGAGTAAAAGTAAAAAGTATGTTGTGAAAAAACTACTCAAGTACTGAGTAACTGATGAGTAACATACACACACATATCATATATATATACATATATATATATATATATATATATATATATATATATATATATATATATATATATATATACTGTATATGTATATATATATATATATATATATATATATATACTGTATATATATATATATATATATATATACACATATACATTGATATATACATACATATACATTGATATATACAGTATATAATTTATATTTATTTATTTTGCTGTTTTTGTTTACATGTTAAAGGTGTTTTAATGAATATACATGCATGTTTAACATATAGATTCCTTTCTTTCATGAAGACTAGAATATAAGTTGGTGTATTACCTGATTCTGATGACTTGCATTGATTCATTGACGTCCACGTTTTCAGATGGAGGAGAAGAAAAGTTCCTCCTTTCTGTCTAATACCACATGAAAGTGGTGAGTTTCTTATTTGTCCAGCTTCCATATTCATTTTTATACACTTTACAAGAAATATATTGGCGTCAAACTCCGTAGCTTGCTAGCTTGTTTGCGCTGGCTTTCGGAGACTCTTGTTTTGAAAGCGCAGGCGCGATGGAGCGGCACTTTTATTGTGAAGACAGGAACGTCCTCATGTGCGGTCAGTTTTTAGGCTTTTGACGGGATGTATGGTTGGAATGAAAAAGTATCTTTTTTCCTTCACACTTTTGATTGATTGATTTGAACTTGTATTAGTAGATTGCACAGTACAGTACATATTCCGTACAATTGACCACTAAATGGTAACACCCCCATAAGTTTTTCAACTTGTTTAAGTCAGGTCATGTGACCGCCTGGCTCTGTTTGATTGGTCCAACGTCACCAGTGACTGCATCTGATTGGTGGAACGGAGTGAACGTCACCAGTGACTGTATTTGTTGAAACGCAGGCACTATGAAGGTCTGTCTGACAGACCAAAACAAACAAAGCGTGCATTAACAGATCGATAAAAATTAGTAGCGAGTAGCGAGCTGAATGTAGATAAAAGTAGCGGAGTAAAAGTAGCGTTCCTTCTCTATAAATATACTTAAGTAAAAGTAAAAGTATGTTGCATTAAAACTACTCTTAGAAGTACAATTTATCCCAAAAGTTACTCAAGTAGATGTAACGGAGTAAATGTAGCGCGTTACTACCCACCTCTGGCTGTCGTCCAGCATTCTGCTTTTGTTTACTTTGCAGCCAGTTCAGTTTTAGTTTCGTTCTGCTTAGCCTTCCCTAAACTTCAATGCCTTTTCTTAGGGGCACTCACTTTTTGTTTATTTTTCGTTTAAGCATTAGACACCTTTTTAAGTTGTGCGGACGCTATCCTTCTTTGTGGGGACATTGTTGATTGTCATGTCATGTTCGGATGTACTTTGTGGACGCCGTCTTTGCTCCACAGTAAGTCTTTGCTGTCGTCCAGCATTCTGTTTTTGTTTACTTTGTAGCCAGTTCAGTATTAGTTTTGTTCTGCTAAGCCTTCCCTAAACTTCAATGCCTTTTCTTAGGGGCACTCACTTTTTGTTTATTTTTCGTTTAAGCATTAGACACCTTTTTAAGTTGTGCGGACGCTATCCTTCTTTGTGGGGACATTGTTGATTGTCATGTCATGTTCAGATGTACATTGTGGACGCCGTCTTTGCTCCACAGTAAGTCTTTGCTGTCGTCCAGCATTCTGTTTTTGTTTACTTTCTAGCCAGTTCGGTTTTAGTTTTAGTTTTGTTCTGCATAGACTTCCCTAAACTTCAATGCTTTTTCTTAGGGGCACTCACCTTTTGTTTATTTTTGGTTTAAGCATTAGACACATTTTTACCTTCACACTGCCTCCCGCTGTTTCCCACATCTACAAAGCTACCTGCTGCCACCTACTGATATGGAATAGTATTACACGGTTACTCTGCCGAGCTCTAGACAGCAACGACACTCAACAACAACACATCATTTGCAGACTACAATTACTGGTTTGCAAAAAATATTTTTAACCCAAATAGGTGTGTGGAGGTTGCACTCCTGTGGGTCCTTCTGACCACAAAGATGCTCTCGTGGGCCCGGTAGTCTGGGTAACAAGTATTTTATTTTCACAAGCAGTGTGGCTTTGCTTTCCAGCAAAATGTCTCTCGCTCTCATGCCTCTGCCACCAGCAACTCCCACCACGTCTCTCGTCCCGGCTGCTGCTAATAAGGCCCCGGCTGGGCAATCCACCCACTGTCTTCGAGGCCGGTCCTTACAGGCCACGCCCCCCTCCACAAGGTGAAATTAGATCATCTCCCACGGCACACCAGACTGTATCTCACGGCGCACTAGTGTGTCGCGGCACATTGGTTGAAAAACACTGTTTCTATAGGGTTGTCAGAAGGGGTTATCAGCATACCCCACAATATGTACTCTATGTGTGTGTGTTAGGATCTTGCATAATCACTCCTGTATCGCCGTCGACGGCACAAACCCTGAAAGTCAGGACAAGTAAGTCAGAAGTGAGGAGAATATTAACGACATCATTCACACCTTTAATGGAGCACGACTGGAGGGGCTCGGCTTTCTGCAGGCCGAAATGTATTTAACGTACACATGATAGAAGCTGTCGTTTGTCTTTCTGGCGTACCCTTTAAAAAAAAAAGGACAACATTAAATATGTTTAATGATGGAGAGAAATGATTTAAAGACACTTGTTTTGTTTTGTTCTGCTCGGGGGCTCCCCTCCATCGCAGCTTCAACTCAGTTGTTTACACGTTTCCTCTCATTTTGATACAGATCTTCTGTGTCAGGAACAGTTTTTTCGTGTCACTTTTGATAAGGTTTTGTCACGGTTTACTTGCTTTTTTTAATTTTAATTTAATTTTTTTTGTTTTTTTTTGGTGACTTTTTATTTTGTATTGTTTTGCATCTGATCAAGCCCTGGGACTTTCTCGGGATGTGATCATGTGATCACTTCCTGAGGATCCTTGATGCCGAGGAATATTTATCCACCTTGCTATGGTCTGGATAGCCTGCTGATCCTGAGCCAGAGCGGGATGGATGGATATATATTTATATATATATATATATATACAATATCTGGGTATTTTTTCTAATGTCTATACTGTAAGCCTTGAGTTGTTAAAGTTCAAGTGCACCTCTCTCCTCAAGTGTGCATGTGAGTGTGTATGAGTGATATGTGCCTGTATGAAGGCTTTGCGTGAGAAAAGTATGACTGTTAAATGTGATTTTAACTGTAAAATTCAATAAAATATATTTGCAAAAAAAAAAAAAAAAAATTTCCATGTCTGGCAGAAATGTTCTGCTGTTTTTTAGAATCTACTGCAGGAAAAGCTAGTCAAAGTTCCTATAAATCAGGGGTGCTCACACTTTTTCTGCAGGCGAGCTACTTTTCAATTGATCAAGTCATGGGGATCTACCTCAGGGCCGGCCCGTGGCATAGGCCGTATAGGCAAATGCGAAGGGCGCCGTCCATCAGGGGGCGCCACGCCAGTGCCACAAATGTTGGAGAAAAAAAAAAAGAAAAAAAAAAAGTTGGTACTAATATTTCTAAATACAAAAAATAATCCCACGTTAATTAAAATGCAAAGTAAAGCCTATTTAATAGAAATATTATTAGTTACAACATTACGCCCGCCCCCCTTTCCCCCCGCACGGTGCGCCCCCTCCCTTCCCGTATCATGACTCTTTTTGGACGTCACCACATCAAAAAATCAACACAAGATGTCAAAACGGCCAAAACTGTCAGGTGCCCAGGGAAGAAACAAGAGAAAAGAAGAGGAGGAGAAACGAGAAAAGACAGAGGTAGCAGGTAGGTAACGTTAGCCTACATGAAATTATTTGTCTGTTACAGAATGTGATAGTAACCTGGCTTTTTAGCATTAAGCTAATGTTACATGATTCGGCAATTGCTAATCAATAAATAGCTAGTTCTGTTTTAACGTCGGGTTAATATTGTGGAGGGGGCTAAATTGTTATGGAAAATAATAATGTAACGTTAGGTAATTACAGTACTCCCACCTTACATTCCTCAGGGACATTTGTATTAGATCTTTTAAGCAGGTGTTATTGCCTTCTGGTTAGCTAATGTTTGCCCTGCAGGTAATAGTCACCTTTCCACCCCTTTATATATTAGGTATAGTTGTAAGTAAAAAAAAAGGTCAAAGACAAAGCTATTCGGTTTCTTGTGAGTATATACACTTCACTGCCGATGTGGGGGGGGTGCCACCTAAAATCTTGCCTAGGGCGCCAGATTGGTTAGGGCCGGGCCTGATCTACCTCATTCATATATATAATTTATATTTACTTATTTATGAAACATATGTTTTTGTTAACAAGTTAAAGGTGTTTAATGATAATGCAAGCATGTTTAACACATGTAGTTAATATTGTTAATACATTAAAGGTGTTTAATGATAATACAAGTATGTTTAATACATATAGTTAATATTGTTAACAAGTTAAAGGTGTTTATAGATAATGCAAGCATGTTTAACACATATAGTTAATATTGTTAACAACTTAAAGGTGGTTAAAGATAATACAAGCATGTTTAACACATATAGATTCCTTTCTTTCATGAAGACAAGAATATAAGTTGGTGTATTACCTGATTCTGATGACTTGCATTGCTAGGAATCAGACAGTGGTGCTGATAAGGTCCGCATTTTCGAATGGAGGAGAAAAAAAGTCCTCCTTTCTGTCCAATACCACATGAAAGTGGTTGGTTTTTGGCATCTTATTTGTCCAGCTTCCGTACTCCTTTGTATACACTTTACAAGAAATACATTGTCGGCAAACTCCGTAGCTTGCTAGCTTGTGCACTCCAGCTTTCTGAGACTCTTATTTTGGTAGCGCAGGCAGGATGAAGAAGCGCTATTATTGTGCAACTGTGCAGTCGGTCTTTGGAGTTTTGACGACAGGTACGGCGCCAGAGTCTGTTGAAATAAAGTGTTTCTCGCCTTCCAGTCGGTCATTTTAATGAGCTGGCAGCAGCCAGCGTCATCTCAGAAGACCCTCGGGTGCCGTGAATGTCAATCAAGTGACGAAAGTGACGTCATAGTGAAGATTTATGATCGCTCATTTTTAGGACTATTTTTTTAATGCCTGGCTGGTGATCGACTGACACACCCTCCGAGATCGACCGGTAGATCGCGATCGACGTAATGAGCACCCCTGATCTACGTGTTACACAAAGATATTCTATACTACATTAACACTCTGCTGTTTTTAATGATTTACGATAAGTGATTTGCTGTAAAAACATTAATCGAAGATCTTCTTTTTGACAAGAATGCTTACTCTTTATAATGCTACACTGAAAAAAATGAAAGTCAAAGATCCTTTATAGGGCAGGAATGAAGATCTTCTGTTCGATTGCAAATATCTAACCTTTGTCAAAGATTCTCTGGACGTCATCGGCTGTTTTTGATGACCTACTGCTAAAATGTTAAATAAAAATGCCATGTCTGGCAGAAAAGTTCTGCTGTTTTTTTTAGAATCTACTGCAGGAAAAGCTAGTCAAAGATCCTATAAATGCTGTGCTTAACAAAACTCTCATGACATATAATTGATATGGCAGAAATACTCTGCTGGTATTAATTATCTACGTGTTACACAAAGATATTCTATACAACAGTAACACTCTGCTGTTTTTAATTATTTACTATAAGTGATTTGCTGTAAAAACGTTAATCGAAGATCTTCTTTTTGACAAGAATGCTTACTGTTTGTAATGCTATACTTAAATGTTTTTAATTCAAAGATCCTTTATAGGACAGGAATGAAGATATTCTGTATGACAGTAATGTTATGTTTGCAAATATCTACAGAAAAACCTTTGTCAAAGATTCTCTGGACGACATCTGCTGTTTTTGATGACCTACCGCTAAAATGTTAAATAAAAATGCCATGTCTGGCAGAAAAATTCTGCTGTTTTTTTTAGAATCTACTGCAGGAAAAGCTAGTCAAAGATCCTATAAATGCTGTGTAATAATCCATTGCAAAACTCTTATAAAATATATTTTATATGGCAGAAATTTTAATGAATTTTTTTTTTTTTTTTTTTTTGAGAAATCTGCTGCAAAAACACTCCCCAAGTTTTGAAACTTAACAGGTTGTTGTCAGTTAGGAGCCAGATTCTGTCTGTAATGTGTTCTTATAATTCCAGTCCACTAGGGGGCGGTTGTTGCCTGAGTTTTTTTTTTTTTTTTGTCATAAAGAAATACAATCATGTGTGCTTACGGACTGTATCCCTTGCAGACTGTATTGATATATATTGATATATAATGTAGGAACCAGAAATATTAATAACAGAAAGAAACAACCCTTTTGTGTGAATGTTTGTAAATGGGGGAGTGAGGTTTTTTTGGGTTGGTGCACTAATTGTAAGTATATCTTTTGTTTTTTATGTTGATTTAATAATTAAAAAAAATAAAAAATTATTATTTTTATTTATTTTTTATTTTTTTATTTCTTGTGCGGCCCGGTACCAATCGATCCACGGACCGGTACCGGGCCGCGGCCCGGTGGTTGGGAGCCACTGCTTTATAGGACAGGAAAGAAGATATTATGTATGACAGTAATGTTATGTTTGCAAATATCTACTCACATCTGCTGTTTTTGATGACCTACTGCTAAAATGTTAAATAAAAATGCCATGTCTGGCAGAAATGTTCTGCTGTTTTTTTTTTAGAATCTACTGCAGGAAAAGCTAGTCAAAGATCCTATAAATGCTGTGTAATAATCCATTGCAAAAATCTTATAAAATATATTTTATATGGCAGAAATTTTTTATGAATTTTTCAATTTATTTCTTTGGAGAAATCTGCTGCAAAAACACTCCCCAAGTTTTGAAACGTAACATGTTGTCATTTAGGAGCCAGATTCTGTCTGCAATGTGTTCTTACAATTCCAGTCCACTAAGGGGCGGTTGTTGCCTGAGTTGTTTTTTTTTTTGTCATAAGGAAATACAATCATGTGTGCTTACGGACTGTATCCCTGCAGACTGTATTGATCTATATTGATATATAATGTAGGAACCAGAAATATTAATAACAGAAAGAAGCAACCCTTTTGTGTGTATGAATGTGAATGAGTGTAAATGGGGGAGGGAGGTTTTTTGGGTTGGTGCACTAATTGTAAGTGCATCTTGTGTTTTTTATGTTGATTTAATACATTTAAAAAATATATATATATAATACCGTATTTTCCGCACCATAAGGCGCCCTGGGTTATAAGCCGCGCCTTCAATGAACGGCATATTTCAAAACTTTGTCCACCTATAAGCCGCCCCGTGTTATAAGCCGCATCTAACTGCGCTAAAGGAATGTCAAAAAAACAGTCGGATAGGTCAGTCAAACTTTAATAATATATTAAAAACCAGCGTGATGTGGGCGCGCATGGAGTCGTATATCAACATGGACGGAGCTGCGTGAAAAAAGCCACCCGGCCTCTTCGCGTAAACTTACCTTAACCACTCGCTCATCTTTTCTTCATCCATCCATCCCTTCGAGTTAGCTTTTATGATGACGCCGGCTGGAAAGGTCTCTTTTGGCAAGGTCTTCCTTTTGAATATCACCATGGGTGGAAGTTTCTGGCCATTAGCATGGCAAGCTAGAACCACAGTGAAGGATGACTTCTCATTCCCTGTGGTGCGAATATTCACCGTACGTGCTCCCGTTGTATCCACAGTGCGGTTCACAGGAATATCAAAAGTCAGTGGAACCTCGTCCATGTTGATAATGTTCTCTGGCCGGATCTTTTTTTCAGCTATCTTGTTTTTACAATATGCACGGAAAGTAGCCAGCTTTTCTTGAAAGTCTTTAGGCAGTTGCTGTGAAATAGTAGTCCGTGTGCGGATGGAGAGATTGCGTCTTTTCATGAACCGGAAACCTGTCGCTTAGTAGGAGCCATTTTGTGGTCTTTACAGATGTAAACACACAAAGGAAATGAAACGTAATATCCGCGCGCTTCTTCTTCTTCTACGCGGGCGGGTGGTTGCTTACAGTAGAAGAAGAAGCGCTTCCTGTTCTATGGGGGCGGGTGCTTACCTTGGCGGTTGCTTGCGTAGAAGAAGAAGCACTTCCTCTTCTACGGGGAAAAAAGATGGCGGCTGTTTACCGTAGTTGCGAGACCGAAACTTTATGAAAATGAATCTTAATATTAATCCATATATAAAGCGCACCGGGTTATAAGCCGCACTGTCAGCTTTTGAGTAAATTTGTGGTTTTTAGGTGCGGCTAATAGTGCGGAAAATACGGTATATATATATTTTTTTAAATATTCTTTTTTTATTTTTTTATTTCTTGTGCGACCCGGTACCAATCGATCCACGGATTGGTACCGGGCCGCGGCCCAGTGGTTGGGGACCACTGCTTTATAGGACATGGATGAAGATCTTCTGTACGACAGTAATGTTCTGTTTGAAAATATCTACTGAAAAACCTTTGTCAAAGATTCTCTGGACGACATCTGCTGTTTTTAATGACCTACTGCTAAAATGTTAAATAAAAATGCCATTCATCCATCCATTTTCTACCGCTTGTCCCTTTCGGGGTGGCGGGGGGTGCTGGAGCCTATCTCAGGTGCATTTTGGCGGAAGGCGGCGTACACCCTGGACAAGTCGCCACTTCATCATGTCTGGCAGAAATGTTCTGCTGTTTTTTTTAGAATCTACTGCATGAAAAGCTAGTCTATAATCTATTGCAAAAATCTTATAAAATATATTTTATATGGCAGAATTTTTAATGATTTTTTTAATTTATTTTTTTTGAGAAATCTGCTGCTAAAACACTCCCCAAGTTTTGAAACTTAACATGTTGTTGTCATTTAGGAGCCAGATTCTGTCTGCAATGAGTTCTTACAATTCCAGTCCACCAGGGGGCGGTTGTTGCCTGAGTCATAGCTACTGCTGCAGCGCCAGCATGGATAGAAGAAGTTCGCCTCCGTTGGACGTGACAAGTACTAACAAGATGGTAAACATTAACACTTATAATGAACTTTTGCTTTAATATCAGTTAGAGAAAACTGTTTATTGCTGTTTTCTCTGTAAACGTCATGTTGATAAAGTGAACGCATTTGGTGCTAAATGCTAGCAGGCTTTTTTTTTTTATAATTTTTTTTTTTTTTTGCCCTTGACAGCCGCTTTTGTTGTCTTCTTCAGGTAACAACAGACTTCAAATATTCATATTTTCCGTTTAAAGCATCGTTTCAATTGCTAAACAGTTTTGAAAAAAAAGCTGTGAAAAGGACTTTTGGAATTTGTTCGATTTTGGTCCAAGAAAAGAAATGTGTTCCTTCACAAAATGGCGACCACATTTTTTTTTTTATTATTTCCTTGTCACACTAAAAGTACGCTGACATGTTACGTAACTGTCGTAGTAAATGTTGTGTTTCTCTTTTAGCAAAACATGTTTAATTGACAGTTTGAGGTGGTCTTGGTAACATGACATAGGCTTTTTTGATTAAAAACACATTTTTCTATTGTCCATTTTGGCAGTCATGGTATTCACTTTAACTTACTAACATCCTTAAATGGATATTCACTACTGTTGTAATTTGTAATATGGTATTGTGAATTAAAACTTCATTGATTGATTGTATTACAACAAATGCAAGAAACACTGTTTCTTTCCGTGCCATACATCGTATTACAAAAATAATTATTTTTACACAAGACAACTACGCTGCAAAAAGTCAGTGTTGAAAAACAAGAAGTACAAAAATGAGGGGTATTTTATTTGAACTAAGCAAAATTATCTGCCAATAGAACAAGAACATTTGGCTTGTCAAGACTTTCCAAAACAAGTACAATTAAAGCTGCAAGCAGCATTGGTCGGGCCCGCGTATTTGGCAGGTGCTAGTCCTAAGTGTCCCAATACTTTTGTCAAGTTTTAGTCCCAAGTGTCCCAATACTTTTGTCCAGTGTAAGTGTCCCAATACTTTTGTCCAGTGGTAGTCCTCAGTTCCCCAATACTGTTGTCTACTTTTAGTCGTAAGTGTCCCAATACTTTTGTCAAGTTGTAGTCCCAAGTGTCCCAATACTTTTGTCCAGTTTTCGGCTTAAGTGTCCCAATACTTTTGTCTAGTGTACCTACCTTGTCTGCATTGTGTGGGCACGTTGGTGCTTCCTGCTTTTAAGCAGCCATCTTAAAAAAACAGCATTGCAGCAGCATCAGCGCAGCGGGTCTTTGAAGGGTCATAAAATCAAAACCGGAGCAGTTAATTAAAAAGCGCCTCTGTTGTTGTAATCACTAGGGGTCAATCTCTCTCCTGTGTTAGTTTGAAGGCGAAACGACAAACGCGCTCAGAGGAGTTCGTTTTTGAAGGAAGGAGACCGGTTTTTACAAAACAATTTTTTTGAAGGGGGAATAGCAAACTTCCTGTTGATTTTTGCTGGGGGTAGTCAATTTATAAAATGTAGGTCTAAGTGAGACCTACGGAGAGGTTTTTGTTTCATGTCTCCCCGACCTTCCCAGTGGGAGTTACAGGCAGTTTTGTAATTTTTTTCTTCCGAGGAGCAGTTTTTTATCAGTTTTATTCAAAAATTGCTGTAGAGGGCAATTTTTAAATTTGGGGTTAGGTTTCTTTATTAGATCGCAATTTTTGCCAGTCCTGATGTGTGCGTTGAGTTCGGTGAGTTTTGAAGCGTGTTAAGGGGGTCAAATTACAGCTCAAAGAAGCAAAAGTGACTGTTTTTAGTACTTTTTTGTCTTGAAGGGGGAATTGCCAACTTCCTGTTGATTTTAGCCCGAGGATGTACAATTATGAGAACTAGGTCTAAGTCAGACCTACATAGAGGATTTAGTTTCATGTTTTTCCGACCTTCCTAGTGGGAGTTACAGGCAGTCTAGTTTGTTTTTTTCCTAGGGGGCGCTAGAGCGCAATTTTGAGTTTTGAGGTTTGGTTTTTTGATAAAAAGTTTTGCCGTATATTACTGATGTGTGTGCAAAATTTGGTGAGTTTTGAAGCATGTTAAGGGGGTGAAAGTAGTGCGCAAAGCTGCGGAATAATAATAATAATTAAAGCTGCAAGCAGCGTTGGACGGGCCCGCGTATTTGGCAGGTGCTAGTCCTAAGTGTCCCAATACTTTTGTGTACTTGTAGTCCTAAGTGTCCCAATACTTTAGTCTACTTTTAGTCTGAAGTGTCCCAAGACTTTTGTCTAGTGTACCTACCTTGTCTGCATTGTGTGGGCACGTTGGTGCTTCCTGCTTTTAAGCAGCCATATTAAAAAAACAGCAGTGCAGCAGCATCAGCGCAGCGGGTCTTTGAAGGGTCATAAAATCAAAACCGGAGCAGGTATTTAAAATCCCATCTATACTTTTAATCACAAGGGTTTAATCTCTCACCTGTGTTAGTTTGAAGGCGAAACGACAAACGCTCTCAGAGGAGATAGATTTTGAAGAAAGGTGACCGGTTTTTAAAAAAAATTTGTTTTGAAGGGGGAATAGCAAACTTCCTGTTGATTTTTGCTGGGGGTTGTGAATTTATGAAATGTAGGTCTAAGTGAGACCTACGGAGAGGTTATTGTTTCATGTCTCTCCGACCTTCCCAGTGGGAGTTACAGGCAGTTTTGTAGTTTTCTTCTTCCGAGGAGCAGTTTTTTGTCCGTTTTATTAAAAAATTGCTGTAGAGCACAATGTTTTGATTTGGGGTTAGGTTTTTTCATTAGATCACAGTTTTAGCCAGTCCTGATGTGTGCGTTTAGTTTGGTGAGTTTTGAAGCATGTTAAGGGGGTCAAATTTCAGCTCAAAGAGGCAAAAGTGACTGTTTTTAGTACTTTTTTGTCTTGAAGGGGGAATTGCCAACTTCCTGTTGATTTGTGCCCGAAGACATACAATTATGAGAACTAGGTCTAAGTCAGACCTACATAGAGGCTTTTGTTTCATGTCTCTCCGACCTTCCTAGTGGGAGTTACAGGCAGTCTGTTTTTTTTTTTTCCTAGGGGGCGCTAGAGCGCAATTTTGATTTTTGGGGTTCGGTTTTTTTTATCAAAAGACAATTTTCGCAGGTCCTGATGTGTGGGTCAAATATGGTGAGTTTTGAAGCATGTTAAGTGGGTCAAATTAGTGCTCGAAGAGGCGGCGGAAGAATAAAGAATAATAATAAAACCTTAGAAAAACAATAGGTCCTTATGTCCCATTGCATAAGGACTCCCTGTGGGAGTCCTTTTGCAATGGGCCATTGCGGGCCCTAATAATAAGAAAGAATAAAACCTTAGAAATTCAATAGGTCCTTATGTCCCATTGCATAAGGACTCCCTGTGGGAGTCCTTTTGCAATGGGCCATTGCGGGCCCTAATAATAAGAAAGAGTAAAACCTTAGAAATTCAATAGGTCCTTATGTCCCATTGCATAAGGACTCCCTGTGGGAGTCCTTTTGCAATGGGCCATTGCGGGCCCTAATTAAAGCTGCAAGCAGCATTGGTCGGGCCCGCGTATTTGGCAGGTGCTAGTCCTAAGTGTCCCATTACTTTTGTCAAGTTTTAGTCCCAAGTGTCCCAATACTTTTGTCCAGTGTAAGTGTCCCAATACTTTTGTCCAGTTTTCGGCTTAAGTGTCCCAATACTTTTGTCCAGTTTTCGGCTTAAGTGTCCCAATACTTTTGTCTAGTGTACCTACCTAGTCTGCATTGTGTGGGCACGCTGGTGCATCCTGCTTTTAAGCAGCCATCTTAAAAAAAACAGCAGCGCAGCAGCATCAGCGCAGCGGTTCTTTGAAGGGTCATAAAATCAAAACCGGAGCAGGTATCAAAACTCTTTCGCCAACTTTTAATCAGAAGGGTTCAATCTCTCTCCTGTGTTAGTTTGAAGCTGAAACAACAAACGCGCTCAGAGGAGATAATGTTTGAAGAAAGGTGACCGGTTTTTACAAAAATGTTGTTTTGAAGGGGGAATAGCAAACTTCCTGTTGATTTTTGCTGGGGGTTGTCAATTTATGAAATGCAGTTCTAAGTGAGACCTATATAGAGGTTTTTGTTTCATGTCTCTCCGACCTTCCCAGTGGGAGTTACAGGCAGTTTTGTAATTTTTTTCTTCCGAGGAGCAGTTTTTTCTCCGTTTTATTCAAAAATTGCTCTAGAGCGCAATTTTTGAATTTGGGGTTAGGTTTTTTTATTAGATCTCAGTTTTTGCCAGTCCTGATGTGTGCGTTCAGTTTGGTGAGTTTTGAAGCATGTTAAGGGGGTCAAATTACAGCTCAAAGAAGCAAAAGTGACTGTTTTTAGTACTTTTTTGTCTTGAAGGGGGAATTGCCAACTTCCTGTTGATTTTAGCCCGAGGATGTACAATTACGAGAACTAGGTCTAAGTCAGACCTACATAGAGGATTTAGTTTCATGTTTTTCCGACCTTCCTAGTGGGAGTTACAGGCAGTCTAGTTTTTTTTTTCCTAGGGGGCGCTAGAGCGCAATTTTGAGTTTTGAGGTTTGGTTTTTTGATAAAAAGTTTTGCCGTATATTACTGATGTGTGTGCAAAATTTGGTGAGTTTTGAAGCATGTTAAGGGGGTGAAAGTAGTGCGCAAAGCTGCGGAAGAATAATAATAATAAGAAGAAAGAATAAAACCTTAGAAATTCAATAGGTCCTTATGTCCCATTGCATAAGGACTCCCTGTGGGAGTCCTTTTGCAATGGGCCATTGCGGGCCCTAATTAAAGCTGCAAGCAGCATTGGTCGGGCCCGCGTATTTGGCAGGTGCTAGTCCTAAGTGTCCCAATACTTTTGTCAAGTTTTAGTCCCAAGTGTCCCAATACTTTTGTCCAAGTGTAAGTGTCCCAATACTTTTGTCCAGTGGTAGTCCTAAGTTTCCCAATACTGTTGTCTACTTTTGTCGTAAGTGTCCCAATACTTTTGTCAAGTTGTAGTCCCAAGTGTCCCAATACTTTTGTCCAGTTTTCGGCTTAAGTGTCCCAATACTTTTGTCTAGTGTACCTACCTAGTCTGCATTGTGTGGGCACGCTGGTGCATCCTGCTTTTAAGCAGCCATCTTAAAAAAACAGCAGCGCAGCAGCATCAGCGCAGCGGTTCTTTGAAGGGTCATAAAATCAAAACCGGAGCAGGTATCAAAACTCTTTCGCCAACTTTTAATCAGAAGGGTTCAATCTCTCTCCTGTGTTAGTTTGAAGCTGAAACAACAAACACGCTCAGAGGAGATAATGTTTGAAGAAAGGTGACCGGTTTTTACAAAAATGTTGTTTTGAAGGGGGAATAGCAAACTTCCTGTTGATTTTTGCTGGGGGTTGTCAATTTATGAAATGTAGGTGTAAGTGAGACCTACGGAGAGGTTTTCGTTTCATGTCTCTCCGACTTTCCCAGTGGGAGTTACAGGCAGTTTTGTAATTTTGTTCTTCCGAGGAGCAGTTTTTTGTCCGTTTTATTCAAAAATTGCTGTAGAGCGCAATTTTTATATTTGGGGTTAGGTTTTTTCATTATATCACAGTTTTAGCCAGTCCTGATATGTGTGTTCAGTTTGGTGAGTTTTGAAGCATGTTAAGGGGGTCAAATTACAGCTCAAAGAGGCAAAAGTGACTGTTTTTAGTACTTTTTTGTCTTGAAAGGGGAATTGCCAACTTCCTGTTGATTTTAGCCCGAGAATGTACTATTATAAAATCTAGGTCTGAGTCAGACCTACATAGAGGTTTTTGTTTCATGTCTCTCCGACCTTCCTAGTGGGAGTTAAAGGCAGTCTAGTTGTTTTTTTTTCTAGGGGGCGCTACAGCGCAATTTTGAGTTTTGTGGTTCGGTTTTTTTTTTAAAGGCAATTTTCGCAGGTCCTGATGTGTGGGTCAAATATGGTGAGTTTTGAAGCATGTTAAGTGGGTCAAATTACAGTTTAATGTGGCGGCGGAAGAATAAAGAATAAAGAATAATTAAAGCTGCAAGCAGCGTTGGACGGGCCCGCGTATTTGGCAGGTGCTAGTCCTAAGTGTCCCAATACTTTTGTCTACTTGTAGTCTGAAGTGTCCCAAGACTTTTGTCTAGTGTACCTACCTTGTCTGCATTGTGTGGGCACGTTGGTGCTTCCTGCTTTTGAGCAGCCATCTTAAAAAAACAGCACCGCAGGAGCATCAGTGCAGCGGGTCTTTGAAGGGTCATAAAATCAAAACCGGAGCAGGTATCACAACTCTTTCACCAACTTTTAATCAGAAGGGTTAAATCTCTCGCCTGAGTAAGTTTGAAGCCGAAACAACAAACGCGCTCAGAGGAGATAATGTTTGAAGAAAGGTGACGGGTTTTTACAAAAATGTTGTGTTGAAGGGGGAATAGAAAACTTCCTGTTGATTTTTGCTGGGGGTTGTCAATTTATGAAATGTAGGTCTAAGTGAGACCTACATTGAGGTTTTTGTTTCATGTCTCTCCGACCTTCCCAGTGGGAGTTACGGGCAGTTTTGTCATTTTATTCTTCAGAGGAGCAGGTTTTTCTGCGTTTTATTCAAAAATTGCGGTAGAGCGCAATTTTGAGATTTGGGGTTAGGTTTTTTTATTAGATCGCAATTTTTGCCAGTCCTGATGTGTGCGTTCAGTTTGGTGAGTTTTGAAGCATGTTAAAGGGGTCAAATTACAGCTCAAAGAGGCAAAAGTGACTGTTTTTAGTACTTTTTTGTCTTGAAGGGGGAATTGCCAACTTCCTGTTGATTTTAGCCTGAGGATGTACAATTATGAGAACTAGGTCTAAGTCAGACCTACATAGAGGATTTAGTTTCATGTTTTTCCGACCTTCCTAGTGGGAGTTACAGGCAGTCTAGTTTTTTTTCCCCTAGGGGGCGCTAGAGCGCAATTTTGAGTTTTGAGGTTTGGTTTTTTGATAAAAAGTTTTGCCGTATATTACTGATGTGTGTGCAAAATTTGGTGAGTTTTGAAGCATGTTAAGGGGGTGAAAGTAGTGCGCAAAGCTGCGGAAGAATAATAATAATAATAATAATAAAGAATAAAACCTTAGAAATTCAATAGGTCCTTATGTCCCATTGCGGGCCCTAATAATAAGAAAGAATAAAACCTTAGAAATTCAATAGGTCCTTATGTCCCATTGCATAAGGACTCCCTGTGGGAGTCCTTTTGCAATGGGCCATTGCGGGCCCTAATTAAAGCTGCAAGCAGCATTGGTCGGGCCCGCGTATTTGGCAGGTGCTAGTCCTAAGTGTCCCAATACTTTTGTCAAGTTTTAGTCCCAAGTGTCCCAATACTTTTGTCCAGTGGTAGTCCTCAGTTCCCCAATACTGTTGTCTACTTTTAGTCGTAAGTGTCCCAATACTTTTGTCAAGTTGTAGTCCCAAGTGTCCCAATACTTTTGTCCAGTTTTCGGCTTAAGTGTCCCAATACTTTTGTCCAGTTTTCGGCTTAAGTGTCCCAATACTTTTGTCTAGTGTACCTACCTAGTCTGCATTGTGTGGGCACGCTGGTGCATCCTGCTTTTAAGCAGCCATCTTAAAAAAAACAGCAGCGCAGCAGCATCAGCGCAGCGGTTCTTTGAAGGGTCATAAAATCAAAACCGGAGCAGGTATCAAAACTCTTTCGCCAACTTTTAATCAGAAGGGTTCAATCTCTCTCCTGTGTTAGTTTGAAGCTGAAACAACAAACGCGCTCAGAGGAGATAATGTTTGAAGAAAGGTGACCGGTTTTTACAAAAATGTTGTTTTGAAGGGGGAATAGCAAACTTCCTGTTGATTTTTGCTGGGGGTTGTCAATTTATGAAATGCAGTTCTAAGTGAGACCTATATAGAGGTTTTTGTTTCATGTCTCTCCGACCTTCCCAGTGGGAGTTACAGGCAGTTTTGTAATTTTTTTCTTCCGAGGAGCAGTTTTTTCTCCGTTTTATTCAAAAATTGCTCTAGAGCGCAATTTTTGAATTTGGGGTTAGGTTTTTTTATTAGATCTCAGTTTTTGCCAGTCCTGATGTGTGCGTTCAGTTTGGTGAGTTTTGAAGCATGTTAAGGGGGTGAAATTGCAGCTCAAAGAGGCAAAAGTGACTGTTTTTAGTACTTTTTTGTCTTGAAGGGGGAATTGCCAACTTCCTGTTGATTTTAGCCCGAGAATGTACAATTATGAGAACTAGGTCTAAGTCAGACCTACATAGAGGATTTTGTTTCATGTTTTTCCGACCTTCCTAGTGGGAGTTACAGGCAGTCTAGTTTTTTTTTTTCCTAGGGGGCGCTAGAGCGCAACTTTGAGTTTTGAGGTTTGGTTGTTTGATAAAAAGTTTTGCCGTATATTACTGATGTGTGTGTAAAATTTGGTGAGTTTTGAAGCATGTTAAGGGGGTCAAAGTAGTGCGCAAAGCTGCGGAAGAATAATAATAATAAGAAAGAATAAAACGATCGAATAACAATAGGTCCTTATGTCCCATTGCATAAGGACTCCCTGTGGGAGTCCTTTTGCAATGGGCCATGGCGGGCCCTAATAATAAGAAAGAATAAAACCTTAGAAATTCAATAGGTCCTTATGTCCCATTGCATAAGGACTCCCTGTGGGAGTCCTTTTGCAATGGGCCATTGCGGGCCCTAATTAAAGCTGCAAGCAGCATTGGTCGGGCCCGCGTATTTGGCAGGTGCTAGTCCTAAGTGTTCCAATACTTTTGTCAAGTTTTAGTCCCAAGTGTCCCAATACTTTTGTCCAGTGTAAGTGTCCCAATACTTTTGTCCAGTGGTAGTCCTAAGTTTCCCAATACTGTTGTCTACTTTTAGTCATAAGTGTCCCAATACTTTTGTCAAGTTGTAGTCCCAAGTGTCCCAATACTTTTGTCCAGTTTTCGGCTTAAGTGTCCCAATACTTTTGTCCAGTTTTCGGCTTAAGTGTCCCAATACTTTTGTCTAGTGTACCTACCTAGTCTGCATTGTGTGGGCACGCTGGTGCATCCTGCTTTTAAGCAGCCATCTTAAAAAAACAGCAGCGCAGCAGCATCAGCGCAGCGGTTCTTTGAAGGGTCATAAAATCAAAACCGGAGCAGGTATCAAAACTCTTTCGCCAACTTTTAATCAGAAGGGTTCAATCTCTCTCCTGTGTTAGTTTGAAACTGAAACAACAAACGCGCTCAGAGGAGATAATGTTTGAAGAAAGGTGACCGGTTTTTACAAAAATGTTGTTTTGAAGGGGGAATAGCAAACTTCCTGTTGATTTTTGCTGGGGGTTGTCAATTTATGAAATGCAGTTCTAAGTGAGACCTATATAGAGGTTTTTGTTTCATGTCTCTCCGACCTTCCCAGTGGGAGTTACGGGCAGTTTTGTCATTTTTTTCTTCCGAGGAGCAGGTTTTTCTGCGTTTTATTCAAAAATTGCGGTAGAGCGCAATTTTGAGATTTGGGGTTAGGTTTTTTTATTAGATCGCAATTTTTGCCAGTCCTGATGTGTGCGTTCAGTTTGGTGAGTTTTGAAGCATGTTAAGGGGGTCAAATTACAGCTCAAAGAGGCAAAAGTGACTGTTTTTAGTACTTTTTTGTCTTGAAGGGGGAATTGCCAACTTCCTGTTGATTTTAGCCCGAGAATGTACCATTATAAAATCTAGGTCTGAGTCAGACCTACATAGAGGTTTTTGTTTCATGTCTCTCCGACCTTCCTAGTGGGAGTTACAGGCAGTCTAGTTTTTTTTTTCTAGGGGGCGCTAGAGCGCAATTTTGAGTTTTGTGGTTCGTTTTTTTTTTTAAATGCAATTTTCGCAGGTCCTGATGTGTGGGTCAAATATGGTGAGTTTTGAAGCATGTTAAGTGGGTCAAATTACAGTTTAATGTGGCGGCGGAAGAATAAAGAATAAAGAATAATAATAAAACCTTACAAATTCAATAGGTCCTTATGTCCCATTGTATAAGGACTCCCTTTGGGAGTCCTTATACAATGGGCCATGCGGGCCCTAATTAGCTAACCTCAATGAACCCAAAAATACCTTTAAAATAAGTATATTCTCACTAATAACAAGTGCACTTTTCTTGGTAGAAAAAAAAGAATAGACCTTTTTGCTCAATATGTTGAAAAATATTCTTAAATGAAGTAAATGCTAGTGCCATTATCTTGACATAATGATATGCGCTCGGCATTACATTTCTTGAAACCAGCAAACTTACACTAAAAACCAGTTTTCCGTGTATTTAATGCAATCGTGCACTGCAAAAACTGAAATCTAAGTAGATGATATATCTCAAATAAGGGTGATATTTGCTTATTTTCTGTCTGATAAGATAATTCTTCTCACTAAGCAGATTTGATGTTAGAGTGTTTTACTTGTTTTAAGGGTTTTGGTCCTAAATGATCCATCCATCCATCCATCTTCTTCCGCTTATCCGAGGTCAGGTCGCGGGGGCAGCAGCCTAAGCAGGGAAGCCCAGACTTCCCTCTCCCCAGCCTCTTCGTCAAGCTCCTCCCGGGGGATCCCGAGGCGTTCCCAGGCCAGCCGGGAGACATAGTCTTCCCAACGTGTCCTGGGTCTTCCCCGTGGCCTCCTACCGGTCGGATGTGCCCTAAACACCTCCCTAGGGAGGCGTTCGGGTGGCATCCTGACCAGATGCCCGAACCACCTCATCTGGCTCCTCTGGATGTGGAGGAGCAGCGGCTTTACTTTGAGCTCCTCCCGGATGACAGAGCTTCTCACCCTATCTCTAAGGGAGAGCCCCGCCACCCGGCGGAGGAAACTCATTTCGGCCGCTTGTACCCGTGATCTTGTCCTTTCGGTCATAACCCAAAGCTCATGACCATAGGTGAGGATGGGAACGTAGATCGACCGGTAAATTGAGAGCTTTGCCTTCCGGCTCAGCTCCTTCTTCACCACAACGGATCGATACAGCGTCCGCATTACTGAAGACGCCGCACCGATCCGCCTGTTGATCTCACCATCCACTCTTCTCTCACTCGTGAACAAGACTCCGAGGTACTTGAACTCCTCCACTTGGGGCAAGATCTCCTCCCCAACCCGGAGACGGCACTCCACCCTTTTCCGGGCGAGAACCATGGACTCGGACTTGGAGGTGCTGATTCTCATCCCAGTCGCTTCACACTCAGCTGCGAACCGATCCAGTGAGAGCTGAAGATCCTGGCCAGATGAAGCCATCAGGACCACATCATCTGCAAAAAGCAGAGACCTAATCCTAATCCTAGTCCTAAATGATCTCAGTAAGATATTACAGCTTGTTGCTGAGATGTTATGACCTATATTGAGTAAAACATGCTTAAAACTAGAATATCAACTGTTGTGTCATCAACACTCACAAGTATAAAACTACTTTTTTAAAGTAATCATTTCTTATTTCAAGCATGAACAAAAAAATCATGACTTTGACACAATTGTGTCTCATAATTAAAACAGATGACAGCCAAATGGACTTTGCTGTTTTATTTCCAATGAAACAATAGAAAATAGGTACTCATATAGTAGTACAGTTGGCACAGTACAGTAAACTGACAGTTAATATTTAAACATTTAACATTTCTAACTATTTTGAACAGAAATAGTTCATGCACATTCAGATAAATTCCTCAAAATTACAATTAAAAAACGTTTAGCTGGGCTGTATATATGCGCACTAATTGACTGAAAGAGCACGCACTTGGCGCGATGATGTCATGTTGTCGATGGAAAAATGCATTTTTAGACCATATGATTTGCCTGAGCGGCTAGGAGACCCCGAGAGTAACAAGCGCTTGCCTTGTTGCCTTTCTATTAAGAACAATAAACTAGTTTTTAGTATAAGTTTGCTGGTTTCAAGAAATGTAATGCCGAGCGCTTATCATTATGTCAAGATAATGGCACTAGCATTTACTTCATTTAAGAATATTTTTCAACATATTGAGCAAAATGGTCTCTTTTTTTTCTACCAAGAAAAGTGCACTTGTTATTAGTGAGAATATACTTATTTTAAGCTATTTTTGGGTTCATTGAGGTTAGCTAATTTTACTTGTTTTGTAAAGTCTTGACAAGCCAAATTTTCTTGTTCTATTGGCAGATAATTTTGCTCAGTTCAAATAAAATACTCCTCATTCTTTCAGTCAATTAGTGCGCATATATACAGCCCGGCCCCCGGCCAAAAATTTTTTAATTGTAATTTTGAAGAATTTATCTGAATGTGCATGAATTTTTTCTGTTTAAAATTGTAATATAGGGCTTCACGGTGGCAGAGGGGTTAGTGCATCTGCCTCACAATACGAAGGTCCTGAGTAGTCTTGGGTTCAATCCCGGGCTCGGGATCTTTCTGTGTGGAGTTTGCATGTCCTCCCCGTGACTGCGTGGGTTCCCTCCGGGTACTCCGGCTTCCTCCCACTTCCAAAGACATGCACCTGGGGATAAGTTGATTGGCAACACTAAATTGGCCCTAGTGTGTGAATGTGAGTGTGAATGTTGTCTGTCTATCTGTGTTGGCCCTGCGATGAGGTGGCGACTTGTCCAGGGTGTACCCCGCCTTCCGCCCGATTGTAGCTGAGATAGGCTCCAGCGCCCCCCGCGACCCCAAAGGGAATAAGCGGTAGAAAATGGATGGATGGATGGAAATTGTAATATTAAATGTTTAAATATTAACTGTCAGTTTACTGTACTGTGCCAACTGTACTACTATCGTATTTTTCGGACTATAAGTCGCAGTTTTTTTCATAGTTTGGCCGGGCTGCAGTGCGACTTATATGTTTTTTTCCTTCTTCATTATGCATTTTCGACAGGCGCGACTTATACTCCGTTGCGACTTATACTCCGAAAAATACGGTATATGAGTACGTATTTTCTATTGTTTCATTAAAAATAAAACAGTAATTTAATTGTAATTTTGAAGAATTTATCTGAATGTGCATGAACCTTTTCTGTTCAAAATTGTTTGAAATATTAAATGTTTAAATATTAACTGTCAGTTTACTGTACTGTGCCAACTGTACTACTATCGTATTTTTCGGACTATAAGTCGCAGTTTTTTTTCATAGTTTGGCCGGGCTGCAGTGCGACTTATGTTTTTTTTCCTTCTTCATTATGCATTTTCGACAGGCGCGACTTATACTCCGTTGCGACTTATACTCCGAAAAATACGGTATATGAGTACGTATTTTCTATTGTTTCATTAAAAATAAAACAGTAATTTAATTGTAATTTTGAAGAATTTATCTGAATGTGCATGAACCTTTTCTGTTCAAAATTGTTTGAAATATTAAATGTTTAAATATTAACTGTCAGTTTACTGTACTGTGCCAACTGTACTACTATCGTATTTTTCGGACTATAAGTCGCAGTTTTTTTCATAGTTTGGCCGGGCTGCAGTGCGACTTATATATGTTTTTTTCCTTATTCATTATGCATTTTCGACAGGTGCGACTTATACTCCGAAAAATACGGTATATGAGTACGTATTTTCTTTTGTTTCATTAAAAATAAAACAGCAAAGTCCATTTGGCTGTCATCTGTTTTAATTATGAGACACAATTGTGTCAAAGTCATGATTTTTTTGTTCATGCTTGAAATAAGAAATTATTACTTTAAAAAAAATAGTTTTATGCTTGTGAGTGTTGATGACACAACAGTTGATATTCTAGTTTCAAGCATGTTTTACTCAATATAGGTCATAACATCTCAGCAACAAGCTGTAATATCTTACTGATATAATTTAGGACCAAAACACTTAAAACAAGTAAAACATTCTAACATAAAATCTGCTTAGTGAGAAGAATTATCTTATCAGACAGAAAATAAGCAAATATCACCCTTATTTAAGATATTTAATCTTACTTAGATTTCACTTTTTGCAGTGTATTTAATGCAATCGTGGTTTAATTAGTATTTGCACTCTTTCGTTGTTGCCAAAGACATTTATAAATCCCCCCTTTTTTTTTACTGCAGGGCAGTGCTGAAGGTGAAGGCATCTACACGGCGTTCAAATGGGGTAAGTGCATAGCCCTAACTTTCATTCATTCATTTCTTCTTAAAGTGTCACAGTCAGCCATAAAACACAAGTGGTAAGATGCTCTTATTCATACATATTTGTAAATACCAGTGGCGGGCCGTGCGTTTCCCACCTTCAGTGATGTCCGACTTCAATGATTACCTCTCAAAATACCATCATTGATGTCTCCACATGACCATTGATGGAGAAATACTATACAGGAACACATTTAGGCACTACTGGTCGTCGAATCTCATCAACAGTGTACAAAACGGGTTATTTTCTGGCGCATTTAAAAATCAATAAACCCGCATCAGCAATTAAAAGATGTCTTATGTGGTACTGTCACAATTAAAATTGCAAAAAAACATATCAAACGTGAAAAAATAAAGTAATAAAATATCTGAACTCTCAATCTGTAGAACCCATTCGAGCTTCCGATAGATATAGTTTCTCTTTAAATATCCGTCTTGAAAATGGCCTTGCAAATACATGTGTTGTCTTGTCTAATCATAAAAGATGCAGACGAGGCGTGCTGGCGGACTTCTTAAAGTTTACTCCACAGCGTGCTCATCAATAACATCCCGCTGCTGGCATGGCTAAACGCGGCTACTGCGCATGCGCTTGATTGATTGATTGAAGCTTTTATTAGTAGATTGCACAGTACAGTACATATTCCGTACAATTGACTACTAAATGGTAACACCCCATTAAGTTTTTCAACTTGTCGGGGTCAACGTTAATCAATTCATGGTAATTCACTACTGTGGCATGCTGGGTAATGGAGTTCTTATGTTACCTGGCTCATAACATCACTATATATCTGCTTTAGGCCATCTAGAAGGCCTTACTGACAACAACTTGTGATCTGATTGGCTATCGCAACTGTCTGTCAAATGTTTGTGTCCACATTGTTGATTCTGAAGGCCTCAGGCAGATTTGGTACAGCATGGCAACATAAGCGAGCTGAATTCTGATTGGATACAAACTCTATAACCTAAAAACAACAGCACTGGAAGGAGCATAATATGACATGAAGAGAATATGATTTTTTTTAATATTTAGGGAAAGTAAATAAAAAAGTACTTTTATCTTTAATTATGATCATGATTTCTGGTTATGTTAGGCCTTGCTGGCCCTGATGGCACACTACTGGTAAATACTCTTTTCCAATCTATTTGATGGATATGGTTCTTCTAAAGCGCAGGCCTGGGGACTGTTTGCAGCCCACAGCCAATTTTCTAATGGCCCACAGAACAAATGAAAATGACTATTATAATTAAGAAAATTTAAATAGTGGAATAAAAGAGCATGCAGGTGAAATGTAACGAGAACAATATCCAATGTTGACTCTAATAACACAAAACTGCCACGCAGGCTGTTTTTTTATTTAAAACTGTAAATTATTAGTACATTTATTTTAACTATTAAATTAACTTAAAATATGACTTATTTTATCTTTGTGGAAAGTATTGGACACAGTGTGTTGTCAAGCTTATGAGATGTGATGCAAGTGTAAGCCACTGTGACACTATTGTTCATTTTTTAAATATTTTTATTTTATTTTTTTTATAAATGACTGTGATGATAATGTCAACGAGGGATTTCTAATCACTGCTATGTTGGAATTCTTATTAATATTGATACTGTTGTTGATATTATTCATTTTTGTTTGACTACTTTTGGATTGTTTTGTGTCATGTTTGTGTGTCCTCTAAGTTGCTCTCTTTATTGCTATTCTGAATGTTGTTGGCTTTTGGAATTGTAGTTGTATTAGTTTGGTCATGTGTGTATAGTTTTGTTGGATTGATTATTTAAAAAGAATAAAAAATGAATAATAATTAATTAAATTATTGACCTATTAAAGGCTCCAACCAAACGTTTCACTTTAAAATATTTTTTGGGAAAAATATCGCATTTTGTGCGTTTCTATGACAACAAGGGCAAAGAACAAACAAACAAAAAACATACAAAAAAACAACAAAAGCTTATAATCAATGGATGGATCTGAAGTTGATCTACAGAATTTGAGTGTTTGAACGTAAAAGAAATGTAAATATATTGTATGACTTATTTTTAACACTTTTATAAGTGGGACCTTCCTGGATCCCTGAGAAATGTATTGGATGTATTTTTTTTTTTTTTTTTAACAACTCATTGCTTCAAAAATAATAATTAATTAGAGATGTCCGATAATGGCTTTTTTGCCGATATTCCGATATTGTCCAACTCTTAATTACCGATTCCGATATCAACCGATACCGATTTATACAGTCGTGGAATTAACACATTATTATGCCTAATTTTGTTGTGATGCATTAAACAATGTAACAAGGTTTTCCAAAATAAATCAACTCAAGTTATGGAAAAAAATGCCAACATGGCACTGCCATATTTATTATTGAAGTCACAAAGTGCATTATTTTTTTTAACATGCCTCAAAATAGCAGCTTAGAATTTGGGACATGCTCTCCCTGAGAGAGAATGAGGAGGTTGGGGGGGGGGCGGGAGTTAGGAGGTAGCGGGGGGTGTATATTGTAGCGTCCCGTAAGAGTTAGTGCTGCAAGGGGTTCTGGGTATTTGTTCTGTTGTGTTTATGTTGTGTTACGGTGCGGATGTTCTCCCGAAATGTGTTTGTCATTCTTGTTTGGTGTGGGTTCACAGTGTGGCGCATATTTGTAACAGTGTTAAAGTTGTTTATACGGCCACCCTCAGGGTGACCTGTATGGCTATTGATCAAGTATGCTTTGAATTCACTTGTGTGTGTGAAAAGCCATAGATATTATGTGATTGGGCCGGCACGCAAAGGCAGTGCCTTCAAGGTTTATTGGCGCTTTGTACTTCTCCCTACGTCCGTGTACACAGTACGTTTTACTTTTTAAAACCGACACCGATAATTTTGAAACCGATACGGATAATTTCCGATATTACATTTTAAAGCATTTATCGGCCGATAATATCCGATATTATCGGACATCCCTATAATTAATCAAAATCAATGTTGTTATGAATAATTGACATGTGTAAGGCTCCAATTACTTCACAACAAATATTACACTTTGACATTTTTTTTGTGGGAGGAAATGTTGCATATTTAGTGTTATCATAAAAAACAGGGTTTTCTTAACAAAACAGTAAATAAACAAACAAAAACCACCCAAACATTTTAAACATTATTATGACAGATTGATCTGAAGTTGATCTAGAGATTTAAGGGTTAATAATAATAATAATAATAATAAATGACTTGTGTATTTTACATTTTAATGACTGAGACCCTTTTGGGTCCCTGGGATGCAAATTTGAGGGGAATCCTAAAGGTTAAAACAAATATTTATATTGTAATGATTTTGTAAATTAAAAACATCAGAATGGTCCACCAAAATGCTTAGATTTTATTTCAGCGTGCACCCCTCAGTGGCAAAAGTTTGGACACCCCTTTTTCTAAAGTATGTAAACAATACGTCATATCTCACCCATAGTATAAACCAGCGAGGTGGATGATTCCTGCTCACCATGTCAACAACATGGTAAGCACAAACAAGTCGGTGTACAGTACCATCAATTTATTTAGAACGTTACCAAAATTCTGCCGTTTCAATAATAACACTAAATGAAAAGGTAGCAGACAATGCAAGTCAAATGATTACCTGCTGAAAGATAGTTTCTATCAGTAGAACGCTTACCAGGCGTGACAAAAGTCTCTCCTTAATTACAACTAAATAATGAAGTCCACACAGAAAGTCGTTAAATTACCACAAGCGAGTTTTCTTCAGAATAAAGCCAAACAACCGAATAGAGGGGGGCGGGGGGGTGGTAGCAACGTCTGCTCTTAAATAGATTTAAATGAGATGTAATGATGTGTTGAAAAGTCATTAGCAACATAATTGGGCAACTTTGCTCACCGTGCTGTTTTGCAGCGCGCACTATTCTTCAACACTCTAATGAAGTACATAAGGAACGTGTGTTCTTTGTTCTCTACATGCTTTCTTCTTGTGTCCTGCTGGGCAAACTGCTGCCACCATACAACCTCCAAAATCAACCTGCAATTTATTATTACTGTAAGTAGAAATATCAGTTTCTACACCTCACTCAACGGTACACTTAATGACATTTTAACATTCTACGTGGAAAAGCAAAAGGTACAGTGAAAACTTGACATCTGACCTTAATGATGAATCCTGCACATTTTAGTAATTTTCTTAATTGTAAGTGTAAAAAGAAGTCAACGCTTAATACAAAACACCTTGGAATCATTTAGCTGCAAGTTAACGAGTTAGTTCAGGGGTGTTCAAAGTGCGCCCCAAAGACAAATTACGCGCTGCGCGTGATTTGCGCATAGGGACCACACACACACACACACACACACACACACACACACACACACACACACACACACACACACACACACACACACACACACACACACACACACACACACACTTACTCTGTCTTGTATTTGTTACCTTCTTGAGACCTCCGAAAAATATATAAAAAAGCTTGTCGTGAAAAATGAGTTGGAATTTCACAAGAGGAAGGTCACAATTTCACAAGAAAAACTTAGAATTTTGGCAGTATAATAGTAACAGTCGTAATTTTACCCAACGTGAGTCAAAATTTTACAAGAAAAACTGAACGTTTGTGCAATATTATGATATAAGTTGGAATTTTACTAAATAACAGTCACCATTTTATAAGAAAACTAACATTATGGCAATATTGTAATAATAATCGGAATTTTACTTGGCAAAATTGGCAAAAATGTTCACTATTTTACAAGAACAACAAAAAAAATTGGCAATATTGTGATAAAAGTCTGAATTTTAAAAGACAAATGTTGCCATTTTGCATTAAAAAGTAATAATTTTACGTGAAAAATTTGCAATATTACAGAAACAGAAAGAATATGAGAAATTGTTCCCAATTTTATAAGAAGTAATTCGACACATTGTGAGGAAAAAAAGACTGCTTTTAGTTCATTTATTTTTTGGGGGAATTCTTTGTTTGTAATTGGTTTTTAATCTTCATTATTTACTTCAAGTTATTACAGTATGTCTCTACATACATATTTATTTTATTTTTTTAATTAATTTTGTCCAAAGGGGGCACATTTACATTTTGACACACACTTGTTATTTCATATGTTGACTAGAGGGGGAGCACTTTTAAAACCGACACACAAAATCCTTTTTTTTGGGACCACCCTAATTTTGATATATTTCACCACCAGGGGTGCAAATGACACATTCTCTATTAGATGCAATGGTTTTCCGTATTGGGACCATGATTTATGTCATCACTTGTTCACACCTCCTCATATGGAAGCTACTTTTCCTTCTTCATGTCTCAAGAAGGGTAGAAATACAAGAACGCACACTAGGGCTGGGCGATATATCGATATACGCGCTATATCGTGGGTTTGTCTCTGTGCGATATAGAAAATGACTATATCGTGATATCGAGTATACGTTCTCACGCAGTTGCTTTTAGCTGCGGGAATTACACTACAAGCTCTCCTCTTTCCAGTCTCTCCTTCTCACAGACAGCAAGCGCAGCTTCTTACACACGTCACATACTGTCACGTCATACGTCACATACGTATACGTCCTCCTCGAGCAGAGAGGTAGCAGCATGGGTAAAGTTAGCTGTGATGCTAGCGGTGCGGTGCGAGCGCTAATACAAGAGAAAGAAGGTACGAATCTGGTAACAAATGGAGGAATAATTAATTCCCAAGAAAAACAGCAGGGGGTCCATCGTCTGGCGGTGGTTTGGCTTCAAGTGGGAATATGTCGAAGTTTGGGGCAAAAGCGTTGCTATAAAAAGTAACATTACTGCTGTAACAAACAGTTCAGGTTGTCCCAAGTTACCGGAGTGTGTTAGGTAAGGAGGAGGAGTTTTGTCCCTCCAGAGTTGTTGCCGTAGGGCTGTGACGTAGGGTGTGTGTGTTTGTGGAAGGAGGTGTGTGATGTTGACATTATAGAAGCGGTGGCTACCGAACCTGCTCCAATGTCTCCCGTTTATTATTTTATTAGATAAGTACACTGTATAGGCCGGGGGTCGGCAACCCGCGGCTCTCATTAGCCTCTTTAGTGCCGCCCTAGTGGCTCTCTGGAGCTTTTTAAAAAATGTATGAAAAATGGAAAAAGATGAGGGGGAAAAAAAATATTTTTTGTTTTAGTATGTTTTCTGTAGGAGGACAAACGTGACACAAACCTCCCTAATTGTTATAAAGCACACTGTTTATATTAAACATGCTTCACTGATTCGAGTATTTGGCAGCACCGTTTTGTCCTACTAATTTTGGCGGTCCTTGAACTCACCTTAGTTTGTTTACATATATAACTTTCTCCGACTTCCTAGGACGTGTGTTATCCTTTTTCTGTCTCATTTTGTCCACCAAACTTTTAACTTTGTGCATGAATGCACAAAGGTGAGTTTTGCCGATGTTATTGACATGTGTAGAGTGCTAATCAGACATATTTGGTCACTGCATGACTGTGAGCTAATCGATGCTAACATGTTATTTAGGCTAGCGATATGTACATATTGCATCCTTATGCTTCATTTGTAGCTACATTTGAGGTCATTTAGTTTCCTTTAAGTCCTCTTAATTCAATGTATATCTCATGACACACTATCTGTATGTAATATGGCTTTTAATTTTTTGCGGCTCCAGACAAATATGTTTTTGTATTTTTGGTCCAATATGGCTCTTTCAACATTTTGGGTTGCCGACCCCTGGTATAGGCGAACCCAGGACACTCGGCTACACTGCTAATATGTAGCATCATTTGAAAAGTCACCCGCTAGACAATGAAAAGGGCTTACTCCGCACGTCAATATCTACCTTTGGTGCCGCACGTCCACACCATCAAAATGCCGAGGCAAACATTTCCAGATCAACACCGTATGAAAAAAATAGTCATTTTTTTTAGTTGTGATTTCCTTCTCTGCATGAAAGTTTAAAAGTAGCATATATTAATGCAGTATGAAGAATAATGTTTTAATGTAGACACATAGAATCATCATACTGCTGTGATTATATGCATCAAGTGTTCATTCAAGGCTAAGGCAAAATATCGAGATATATATCGTGTATCGCGATATGGCCTTAAAATATCGCGATATTAAAAAAAGGCAATATCGCCCAGCCCTAACGCACACACACTTTTGTCATGTTTTTGATCAATTATTTAACTCAGTCAATATCATCTGTTTCCTCTGTCCTTCATACGCACTTTCTTCTGAACCATGGTTGAAAAAACAAATTTACATCCTTCTGGCTTTCCAGTGAGACACTGGATGTTGAGTGGCTCTTACAGGGTTCACTGCTACACCAACTAGCGTTGGGAAGGGGTAAAGCTGGCTCAAAACCTACATTTTTGCTCACACCTATTAGGGCAGGATGATTATGGAAAAAAAACAAAGAAACACGTGGGGTGAGTGAGGTGTGTAAGTGAGTGTGTAAGTTAGGAGAAGGAGCGCTAGCATGTTCAGGAGTGTTAATTGCATGGTGGATGTCAGCTTGGCTCTGTGGAAAACGTAAATATAGTGTTGTAACAAATCGACGGCCTCGTCATTCCGACCAACGAGCGGAATTGTAGGGACCCAAATTGGAGGGTGTTTCTTGGTGCCGGGTGAGGCTGGATCTTTGAAAATCAGTGCACCCGCTCGTAAAGGTGTTCTTTTTCCTAGCCCGTTTACATGGCGTGCGAAACATGTTTCCATCTTCATAAGTCAGCCATTTGCTGAAAAGTGGCTCCTGAAGCCACTTTTCATTGAAGCTTCGCTCCTAGGGTTTATTGCTCGCCATGACCAAAAATAATAACACGTTGGAGTCCTAATACCGGAAATGCAGTACCGTATTTGTGATCGATAAAACTTTTGGTGAATCAAAATGTAAGAAATTGTACCCGAAAGTGCATTACTTTGAAGTCGACCAATCATTAATAATGAATAATTTCCATCCATCCACGGTCGCGGGGGAAGCAGCCTAAGCAGGGAAGCCCAGACTTCCCTCTCTCCAGCCACTTCGTCCAGCTCTTCCCGGGGGATCCCGAGGCGTTCCCAGGCCAGCCGGGAGACATAGTCTTCCCAACGTGTCCTGGGTCTTCCACGTGGCCTCCTACCGGTCGGACGTGCCCTAAACACCTACCTAGGGAGGCGTTCGGGTGGCATCCTCACCAGATGCCCGAACCACCTCATCTGGCTCTTCTTTATGTGGAGGAGCAGCGGCTTTACTTTGAGCTCCCCCCCGGATGGCAGAGCTTCTCACCCTATTATCTCTAAGGGAGAGACCCGCCACCCTGAGGAAACTCATTTTGGCCGCTTGTACCTGTCAGGTTCAAACACTGTTGACATCTATTAAACAAGACAAGAAGCAAGGAATTAAACAGAGACAGAGTTAAATTTGGCTCAATTGAGGAGAGACGCGTAGACACTGTACCCTTGAACAGTGGGGTGGTATAACTCGGTTGGTAGAGGGGCCGTGCCAGCAACTTGAGGGTTGCAGGTTCGATCCCCGCTTCCGCCATCCTAGTCACTACCGTTGTGTCCTTGGGCAAGACACTTTACCCACCTGCTCCCAGTGCCACCCACACTGGTTTAAATGTAACTTAGATATTGGGTTTCACAATGTAAAAGCGCTTTGAGTCACTTGAGAAAAGCGCTATATAAATGTAATTCACTTCACTTCACTTCAACAGTGTCGTCCCACACCCCTGACGAAAGAGTGTACGCCTCCTCTTTTATTTGGACTTTCCCTGATTACATGGCAACAGCTGTTTCTAAGGGAGGGGGGTCGTAAACAGCCATCGCCTTTGGTTACAGAACAGTTCAAAGAAAAGGTCGTAAACCGTTCACAGAAAAGGTCGTAAAACAGTTCAAAGAAGAGGTCGCCTGGAGGGGAGTCAGGTCCTGCTTCCTCTTCACTTTGTAGATCTCGGGTCAAGGCAATATCTTTCTGTTGATTGCAATACATGAAAGAAACTGAACACCTTCATGTTGCTTCTCATCCTACACAGTGGAGTTTTACAAGCCTTCTGCTTGGTAGGATTAAAGACAGCTTTTGTCTGCTCGCCGGGAACTCATTGAATCACAAAGTTTTTGTGATAACTTGGATACAATTATTCTGACAGTACCTGTGATCTTGTCCTTTCGGTCATAACCCAAAGCTCATGACCATAGGTGAGGATGGGAACATAGGTCGACCGGTAAATTGAGAGCTTTGAGAGCATCCGCATTATTTAAGACGCCGCACCGATCCGCCTGTCGATCTCACGATCCACTCTTCCCTCACTCGTGAACAAGACTCCGAGGTACTTGAACTCCTCCACTTGGGGCAGGGTCTCCTTCCCAACCTGGAGATGGCACTCCATTTTTTTCCGAGCGAGAATTATGGCAAATATAAACAAAAACACCGGCGGAAAGCGGTAATCGGTAAAAAAAAAAAAAATCACGCGCGGACTTCCGGAATTTTGCATCCTTTCTGATTTCAATGCGTAAAAAGACACAAAAACGCTGTTAACGCCAACACTGAGGTTGCACATACTTCCAAGAGGTGCTAAAAAAATAAACGCAAAACATCATCAGCAGAACAGTTGTACGCTTGATAAATCCCACTGCAAGTGTCAGTACTGCGGCCGTTCTGATAATTAGCATATATTTGCTTACCCGGAACGTAATTCTGGCAATAACCGACTGTGGGTGTAGTTCAGGGGTGTCAAACTCATTTTAGATGAGGGTCCACTTGGAGAAAAATGTACTCCCAAGTGGGCCGGACTGGTAAAATCACGGCATGATAACTTAAAAATAAAGACAACTTCAGGATTGTTTTTTTTGTTTAAAAATAGAACAACCACATTCTGAAAATGTACAAATCATAATGTTGTTGGGGGTTTTTTACACTTAAATGTTGCGGTTAATAGTATTCTATCGTTATTTGTTGTTATTTATACTTTCTGAATAAATTATGTGATAATGTTCATCAGTCATTGGTGTTAATTATCAATCTATCAAGATAAAAAAAATTATATCAAAATCAAATGACAGGATCAGAGATGCCGATAAATGCTTTAAAATGTAAATCGGAAATTATCGGTATCGGTTTCAAAAAGTAAAATGTATGACTTTTTAAAACGCCGCTGTGTACACGGACGTAGGGAAAAGTACAGAGCGCCAATAAACCTTAAAGGCACTGCCTTTGCGTGCCGGCCCAATCACATAATATCTACGGCTTTTCACACACAAAAGTGCTATACAGGCCGTATAAACAACTTTAACACTGTTACAAATATGCGCCACACTGTGAACCCACACCAAACAAGAATGACAAACACATTTCGGGAGAACATCCGCACCGTAACACAACATAAACACAACAGAACAAAAGTACCCAGAACCCCTTGCAGCACTGACTCTTCCGGGACGCTACAATATACAACCCCCCGCTCCCCAGCCCCACCCACCTCAACCTCCTCATGCTCTCTCAGGGAGAGCATGTCCCAAATTCCAAGCTGCTGTTTTGAGGCATGTTAAAAAAAAGAATGCACTTTGTGACTTCAATAATAAATATGGCAGTGCCATGTTGGCACTTTTTTCCATAACTTGAGTTGATTTATTTTGGAAAACCTTGTTACATTAATTAATGCATCCAGCGGGGAATTACAACAAAATTAGGCATAATAATGTGTAATTCCACGACTGTATATATCGGTATCGGTTGATATCGGAATCGGTAATTAAGAGTTGAACAATATCGGCAAAAAGGCCATTATCGGACATCTCTAATTAATTATTATTTTTGAAGCAATGAGTTGTTGAAAAAAAATAAATAAATACATCCAATACATTTCTCAGGGATCCAGGAAGGTCCCACTTATAAAAGTGTTAAAAATAAGTCATACAATATATTTACATTTCTTTTACGTTCAACCACTCAAATTCTGTAGCTCAACTTCAGATCCATCCATTGATTATAAGCTTTTGTTGTTTTTTGTATGTTTGTTCTTTGCCCTTGTTGTCATAGAAACGCACAAAATGCGATATTTTCCCCAAAAAATATTTTAAAGTGAAACGTTTGGTTGGAGCCTTTAATAGGTCAATAATTTAATTAATTATTATTCATTTTTTATTCTTTTTTTTTTTTTTTTAAATAATCAATCCAACAAAACTATACACACATGACCAAACTAATACAATTACAATTCCAAAAGCCAACAACATTCAGAATAGCAATAAAGAGAGCAACTTAGAGGACACATAAACATGACACAAAACAATCCAAAAGTAGTCAAACAAAAATGAATAATATCAACATCAGCATTTTCTTCCATAACTTGAGTTGATTTATTTTGGAAAACCTTGTTACATTGTTCAATCACAACAAAATTAGGCATAATAGTGTATTAATTCCACCACTGTATATATCGGTATCGGTTGATATCAGAATCGGTAATTAAGAGTTGGACAATATCGGATATCGGCAAAAAAGCCATTATCAGGATGTTATTTATGTAGTTTGATCGACTGATGCACTAACATCATGTGGTTTATTTTGTACATATGTAGCATAATGTACAAAGATACAAAGAATTGCTATTTCGACATCCAGTGGACACATTTAGCAGCAGTTTCTTTCATTCAAAAATGTTCAGGTTAATTTTTATACTTAGCAAACTCATCCCTTGGATAAAACCTGTTCGCGGGCATGATCCGGCCCCCTGGGCCGTACGTTTGACACCCCTGGTGTAGTTCATGGTGTGTGCTTTCGATGTGTGACTGTGTTGTAACATCCAGACAACTATAACCGCTCAAAAACCGCATCCATGAATCACATTGTCATCCGAGCTCCCCTTCGTCTACGCTGCATCTCTCTTATGAAAAGTGCAGAAGACTTTGCACCATAAAAAGAGACCATTCTTCAACCCAGGGCCACATCTTGAATTGAAATGTAGGCTTACTTGAGATGATGAAATTAATCCCGCCGTGCTTTTTTCTATTTTTCAAATTCTATGCCAATTTAATTAAAACATGTTATTTTTAATTACCTAACTAATTAATTTGATAAGTGAAAATAGAGTCAGACTGATAAATCACGGGAGTGGAAATGTTCCCGCAGCAGCACACTGAGGCTGGCTGTCACCGGCTTCAAGGCCGTCCCACGAAAATAGAACGCGCTTATTATATCTGACAAGTGAAACACTAAAAGACACCCAGGAAGTAGTCGTATCAGAAAAGATGGCTGAGTAACCAATCGTCATTAAAAAAAAAAAAGAAAAGAAAAAAGATAACAAGCTGCTATCCAAGTGTTTCAAATTAAAAGTCTAGCTTAAAAGGACATTAATTATGCATCCACAATAGTAAATATGATGGGAAGATAAAACGCAATAGAAATGACGATAAGAAATGTCTGCCTGGCTTATTGTATCAGGGTGCTGGCTATGAAGCGGAACAGCCAGCCCAAATTGGCAAACTTCTCCGGTGCGGAGTCACCTTGAGGTGTAGTGGGGAGGGGTTGAGGGTGCTGCTCGAAGCTCGGAAGTGCAGCACGTAATTACACATTTTCTCTCCAAGACACTTAACCTTTTGGGGAAGGCGAGTTTTTAATTGTTTTTCTAATTAATCACCCCAACAATCCACTTGAACATTTCCTTCCCTCTAGTAAACATCACATTTAGTCAGAATACCAAACAGCTCGGGCGTAATATTGACATTCATCATTCTTCTTCAATGTAGGCAGGTGGTAATACAAATTAATGTAAGACACATTCTAATGTGAAATGTGGCTCGAATGGTTTAGTTTTGTTTAGTCTTTATTTGAAGGGACAATGCACAGAAACATTCAGCTCAAAGACAGATATGTTCTGTACCAGATTATAACTAAATAGCTCATTTCCATCTGCAGTCCCTGGCTACCTAAATTAAAGAGATACAAAATTATAACAATAAAGTCATACTATTGCATGTAATCAAATTAAGAAAAGTCATAAAATGCCCTTTCATTGACACGTACTTGTACATTACAACTAGAGATGTCCGATAATGGCTTTTTTGCCGATATCCCGATATTGTCCAACTCTTAATTACCGATTCTGATATCAACCGATACCGATATATACAGTCGTGGAATGAACACATTATTATGCCTAATTTTGTTGTGATGCCCCGCTCGATGCATTAAACAATGTAACAAGGTTTTCCAAAATAAATCAACTCAAGTTATGGAAAAAAATGCCAACATAGCACTGCCATATTTATTATTGAAGTCACAAAGTGCATTATTTTATTTAACATGCCTCAAAACAGTAGCTTGGAATTTGGGACATGCTCTCCCTGAGAGAGCATGAGGAGGTTGAGGTGGGCGGGGTTGGGAGGGGTAGCGGGGGGTATATATTGTAGCGTCCCGGAAGAGTCAGTGCTGCAAGGGGTTCTGGGTATTTGTTCTGTTGTGTTTATGTTGTGTTACGGTGCGGATGTTCTCCCGAAATGTGTTTGTCATTCTTGTTTGGTGTGGGTTCACAGTGTGGCGCATATTTGTAACAGTGTTAAAGTTGTTTATACGCCCACCCTCAGTGTGACCTGTATGGCTGTTGACCAAGTATGGATTGCATTCAATCGATATTACATTTTAAAGCATTTATCGGCCGATAATATCGGCAGTCCGATATTATCGGAAATCTCTAATCCTGTCATTTGATTTTAATATAATTTTTTTATCTTGATAGATTGAAAATTAACACCAATTACTGATGAACATTATCACATAATTTATTCAGAAAGTATAAATAACAACAAATAAAGATAGAATACTATTAGCCGCAACATTTACAAAATAAACCACATGATGTTAGTGCATCAGTCGCTCAAACTACATAAATAACATCCTGTATAGAGATGTCCGATAATGGCTTTTTTGCCGATATCCGATATTGTCCAACTCTTAATTACCGATTCTGATATCAACCGATACCGATATATACAGTCGTGGAATTAACACATTATTATGCCTAATTTTGTTGTGATGCCCCGCTGGATGCATTAAACAATGTAACAAGGTTTTCCAAAATAAATCAACTCAAGTTATGGAAAAAAATGCCAGTATGGCACTGCCATATTTATTATTGAAGTCACAAAGTGCATTATTTTTTTTAACATGCCTCAAAACAGCAGCTTGGAATTTGGGACTTGCTCTCCCTGAGAGAGCATGAGGAGGTTGAGGTGGGCGGGGTTGGGGGGGCGGAGGGGCGGGGTTTTTGTAGGGGGTAGCGGGGGGTATATATTGTAGCGTCCCGGAAGAGTTAGTGCTGCAAGGGGTTCTGGGTATTTGTTCTGTTGTGTTTATGTTGTGTTACGGTGTGGATGCTCTCCCGAAATGTGTTTGTCATTCTCGTTTGGTGTGGGTTCACAGTGTGGCGCATATTTGTAACAGTGTTAAAGTTGTTTATACGGCCACCCTCATTGTGACCTGTATGGCTGTTGAACAAGTATGCTTGCATTCACTTGTGTGTGTGAACAGCCGTAGATATTATGTGACTGGGCCGGCACGCAAAGGCAGTGCCTTTAAGGTTTATTGGCGCTCTGTACTTCTCCCTACGTCCGTGTACCACTCCGTACAGCGGCGTTTTAAAAAGTCATACATTTTACTTTTTGAAACCGATACCGATAATTTGCGATATTACATTTTAAAGCATTTATTGGCCGATGATATCGGACTGCCGATATTATCGGACATCTCTAATTGCAACCACACCTATCATTTACATCATAACACATAGACAATGCATGCTCTTGTTCACATCCGTCATCATTTGTAAAACACCACCATGATTTTAACACACACACACCTCACAGTTTTAGGGTTGCAAAGAGGTGGAAAGTTTCCGGTAAATTTCCGGAAATTTACCACGGGAAGTTAAGCTCGGGAAGTTTGGAAATGTTGACAATTTTTTAATTATTCAAAGTTGGACACCGTCCATCTTATTCTGTAGAATAAGATGAGAAGCTTGTAAAACACTAATGCAATGCCACACACAGATATAAAGAGTCCGTTAAACAATTGGAGTGGTCTTTAAAAATATTTTACTGATGGACAAATAAATACAAACAGGCTAGATCAGGGGTGCTCATTACGTCGATCGCGAGCTACCGGTCGATCTCGGAGGGTGTGTCAGTCGATCACCAGCCAGCCATTAAAAAAATAGTCCTAAAAATGAGCGATCATAAATCTTCACCATGACGTCACTTTCGTCACTTGATTGACATTCACGGCACCCGAGGGTCTTCTGAGATGACGCTGGCTGCTGCCAGCTCATTAAAATTACCGACAGGAAGGCGAGAAACACTTTATTTCAACAGACTCTGGCGCCGTACCTGTCGTCAAAACTCCAAAGACCGACTGCACAGTTGCACAATAAAAGCTCTGCTTCTTCCTGCCTGCGCTACCAAAATAAGAGTCTCAGAAAGCTGGCGTGCACAAGCTAGCAAACTACGGAGTTTGCCAACAATGTATTTCTTGTAAAGTGTATACAAAGGAGTACGGAAGCTGGATAAATAAAATGCCAAAAACCAACCACTTTCATGTGGTATTGGACAGAAAGGAGGACTTTTTTTCTCCTCCATTCGAAAATGCGGACCTTATCATCACCACTGTCTGATTCCAATCAATGCAAGTCATCACAATCAGGTAATACACCAACTTATATTCTTGTCTTCATGAAAGAAAGGAATCTATATGTGTTAAACATGCTTGTATTATCTCTAAACACTTTTAACTTATTAACAATATTAACTATATGTGTTAAACATGCTTGTATTATCTTTAAACACCTTTAACTTGTTAACAATATTAACTGTGTTAAACATTCTTGTATTATCATTAAATACCTTTAATTTATTAACAATATTAACTATATGTGTTAAACATGCTTGCATTATCACTAAACATCTTTAACTTGTTAACAATATTAACTATATGTGTTAAACATGTTTGCATTATCTTTAAACACCTTTAACTTATGAACAATATTAACTATATGTGTTAAACATGCTTGTATTATCATTAAACACCTTTAACTTGTTAACAATATTAACTATATGTATTAAACATACTTGTATTTTCATTAAACACCTTTAATTTATTAACAATATTAACTATATGTGTTAAACATGCTTGCATTATCATTAAACACCATTAACTTGTTTACAAAAACATATGTTTCATAAATAAGTAAATATCAATTATATATATGAATGAGGTAGATCCCCACGACTTGATCAATTGAAAAGTAGCTCGCCTGCAGAAAAAGTGTGAGCACCCCTGGGCTAGCAGAACAGAAGGCAGAGGAAACTACACCTTTTCATTTAGTACTTGCTAGTTGAATTTTACAGATCACAAAAAAGGTAAATTCGGATAGCTAACATTGGTAGCATAAATGGATAGGATTTAACATAGAGAAAATTAGCATCACGGCTAACGTAGAAATATTTCCGGTTCATTATGAGACTGTGGTGATACATAAACCTAGCTAGCTAGAGATATTGGCCCCAAAATCATTTAACAAGTACCGGAACAGCTAGCTAGCTTGAGTGGAAGTCTGCTGGAGTAGTCTACAGTCATACAGTAACAAGCAATTACACCTCTATTCAACTTAAATACCATAGATCAAATATATTTACCCCAGTAATATCATCAACACTTACCTGACTGGATGAAGTCCTTGAGCTCAAATACTGCTGTAGTGTGAAGCATGCTGGGAATTATCTGGGCATGTGATGGAAGAATGCACTGCACATGTGATGGAGGAATGCACAGTGCAGGGTTGAAATTTTACTGAATTTGCATTAAATCAGGTTGTTTTAGCTTATAATCAAGCTGTAAGTTCTAGCATGTTGCATTCAATGTTTATTCCAATTAATTCCCATATATTCCCGTTAATTCCCATGGAAAGTTTCCAACTTTGAATATTCCCGGAATTGTGCAACCCGACACAGATTACAACAAAATTGTCTCATGCATAAATATAATACACATTAAGTTGATATGTCAATCATAGTGCCCACCTCAGTGACCGTGTGAGCAGCTTTGATAGCTCCAAAGCCACTTTTTAACTTCAATTGTGATGGTAGAGTGGCCGTGCCAGCAACTCGAGGGTTGCAGGTTCGATCCCAGCTTATGTCATCCTAATCACGGCTGTTGTGTCTTGGGCAAGACACTTCACCCACCTTGCCCCCAGTGGCACCTGCACCGGTGTATGAATGTGCAAAACTCCCTTGAAAAACAGATTCTTCATCTCAATAGGACTTTCCTGGGTAAATAAAGGTAAAAACAATTTTTTTTCCTAATGTCTCAGGAGGATTCTGTAGCACAGCGTGAAGATTATGCTGCTGTGATTATAGCACATGTCAGGCGCTCGTCGCTTAATGCGAAGGGATTTTTCATTATTTTTACTGCACTTAAATATAGATGTCGCTTTGAAGGCGCGCAAATGTTGTTGGGTGCAAATGTCTTCCTCGGGATGACTCTGACTACAACGCGCAACACAATTGCTTAAAAGGAATGAATAAAAAGTGTGGACAGGCTGCAAAAACAGTAAATCACTAGTTTGGCACTCAAGGGCAGCAGTGTGAAAATGTGTATGTTTATTAAAAGAGATGGCAGTAGCATTTGCATGAAATCAGATTGAATCAAATTGTTACTCCTTTGCACTTCTTCCATCCATCCATTTTATAAATTAAAAAAAAAAATCCACTGAATAATGTGTAAAAAAAATTCTCCCTGGCACATTATTGACAAATCAAATCAAATCAAATCAACTTTATTTATAAGAGATTAGATACTATTTTTCAGTCTTAGAGCTGTAACCAAGTAAGACTTAATGTTTTTAGAAAAAGTGTCCTTTATAGTACTGGTAAAATGGAAAAAATGAAGTTTACTTTATATGCTTAAAGGCCTACTGAAATGCGATTTTCTTATTTAAACGGGGATAGCAGGTCCATTCTATGTGTCATACTTAATCATTTCGCGATATTGCCATATTTTTGCTGAAAGGATTTAGTAGAGAACATTGATGATAAAGTTCGCAACTTTTGGTCGCTGATAAAAAAGCCTTGCCTGTACCGGAAGTAGCAGACGAGTAGCGTGACGTCACAGGTTGTGGAGCTCCTCACATCTGCACATTGTTTACAATCACGGCCACCAGCAGCGAGAGCGATTCGGACCGAGAAAGCGACAATTTCCCCATTAATTTGAGCGAGGATGAAAGATTCGTGGATGAGGAAAGTGAGAGTAAAGGACTAGAGGGCAGTGGGAGCTATTCAGATAGGGAAGATGCTGTGAGAGGCGGGTGGGACCTGATATTCAGCTGGGAATGACTAAAACAGTAAATAAACACTAGACATATATATACTCTACACACACAACACAACCAGGCTTATATTTAATATGCCACAAATTAATCCCGCATAACAAACACCTCCCCCCTCCCGTCCATATAACCCGCCAATACAACTCAAACACCTGCACAACACACTCAATCCCACAGCCCAAAGTACCGTTCACCTCCCCAAAGTTCATACAGCACAAATATTTCCCCAAAGTTACGTACGTAACATGCACATAGCGGCACGCATATACGGGCAAGCGATCAAATGTTTGGAAGCGTACTCGCGGTACCGTGTCTGCGTATCCAACTCAAAGTCCTCCTGGTAAGAGTCTCTGTTGTCCCAGTTCTCCACAGGCCAATGATAAAGATTGACTGTCATCTTCCGGGAATGTAAACAATGAAACACCGGCCGTGTTTGTGTTGCTGCAGTCGGCCGCAATACACCGCTTCCCTCCTACAGATTTCTTCTTTGCTGTCTCCATTGTTCATTGAACAAATTGCAAAAGATTCACCAACACAGATGTCCAGAATACTGTGGAATTTTGCGATGAAACAGACGACTTAATAGCTGGCCACCATGCTGTCTCAAAGTGTCCTCTACAATCTGCCACGTCACGCGCTGACGTTATCATACCGAGACGTTTTCAGCAGGATTTGTCGCGCAAAATTTAAAATTGCACTTTAGTAAACTAATGTTGCAATGTTAAGATTTCATCATTGATATATAAACTATCAGACTGCGTGGTCGGTAGTAGTGGGTTTCAGTAGGCCTTTAATTGTGTTTCATTGTATATATTCAACCATATCCAATTGTATTTCCAATTCGCAAAGTATGTGAAAAAACCATCTAAACATCAGAAAATGCCACAATTTTACATGTCACAATGGAAATGCTTCTGCACTCTGACTATATCAGCAGACCAGTCACACTGGAAATATGCAACAACTATAAAGAGATGTGATGTCTATAATTCACAATCCCTTGGTAAGATATTAACACATGTTTTTTAATGGATTCTAAGTAGTAAATAAATACATTTTTAAAAATTGCTATAGCTGGGGGCTCTCTATTTCGCCCACAAAGCCCTCTAAATAACCATCGGAAATCCGCCAGCAATACTCTATTTACATATCGTGACCTAAATATTAACCAAATATTAGCCATATTGTTATTATAAGTGCTTACGCAGACAAACTATTTTTTAGCGGCGCATTGATAAGATAGAGGTAACTAGCTTTTGCTGCAGCATTGAGCTGGCCGGTGTCCTGCTGCTGCTGCATCGAGTCTCAGCTCGTCAAAGTTATTCTAGATTATAAATCATGCCTCTTCACCTGAATCATTGGAAGATTTAGCTATGAATCTAGAAGTTACTCATCTGTGACATTTAATTTATATTCGGAGATAGAGACCAAGATACGACAACTGAAGTGGGTGTCTGCAGGCAGCAATTGTTCCTTTTAAACCTTGGGTGGATTATGATTAATTCTTCATCTAAACGAAAAAAATCCTGTTACTTTCTTTACTTCTTAATATTTCATTGAGAGTTATTGTGCATGATTGCCTTTATTTAAACATTGTTTTTTAATTCTTCCAGCTGAACAAAACGTAACACATTTCACAGAAAATATATAATTTTGTTTAGTTTAATTTATTATTTCTTCGGTCAGTGGTCAACAAAATAAACAAACCGTTTTAGTTTCTGGTGCAGTTCTCTAGTGGTTTATTTTTTATATAAAGTGGTGTGGCCCAGGGTTCTGTTCTGGGGCCTGTTTTATTTTTGTTGTATCTGATGCCGCTTGGGAGTTTGATCAGTCGTTTTAAAAATGTTTCTTATTATTTCTATGCAGATGATATTCAACTGTTATGCTCCTTCAATGATTCAGAGTTTCACATTTTATCTGAGTTCTTGGAGTGCATATCCTGTATTAAACCTGGTTGTCCTCAAATTTCCTCCAGATAAATTCAAACAAAACAGAAACTCTGATAATTGCCCCTGATAAAAAAGACCCTCCTGATCAAGAACTCCCCTGGTGCTCTGGGTGCATCTGTTAAAAGCAGCCTCAGAAACCTTGGGGTTGTGTTGGATCAGTCCATGTCTTTGGAGGGTCACTGTCGTCAACTGACCAAAAACTGTTTTTATCATCTCCGAAATATTTTTAAAGTGAGAAATTTGTTGTCAAAATTGGATCTGGAAATGATCATTCACGCGTTCATTTAGTCTCGCATTGGCTATTGCAATTCTCTCTTCACCCTTTTCAACAAGTCAACGCTCAAGGGACTTCAGACTGTACAAAATGTGACTGCCAGACTTTTGACCGGTGCACCCAGAACAGCCCATATCACCCCCGTTTTATCCAGTCTTCATTGGCTTCCAGTTAAATTCCGCATTGAGTTTAAAATTTTAGTCCTGGCATTCCGTGGTGTTGCATGGTGGGGCCCTTCAGTACATCACTGATTTGTTATGCCTCTACTCTTCAGGCCGCAGCCCCCGGTCTTCAGGCCAGGATCTCCTAAAGATCCCGACAACTCGTTTTAAAACCCTTGGAGACCTGGCATTCCAGGCTATAGCTCCCAGACTCTGGAACAATTTGCACCAGTCCCTCCGTCATCTTGACTGTGTTGAGTCTTTTAAGAAACATTTGAAAACTTCTCTTTTTAGTAAAGCTTTTCGTTAATGCACCTTTTAACTATTATTTTTAATCCACTTTGCATCCTTTTTATGATGTTGCCCCTGTTGTTTTAAATTGAATCATTGTTTTACATTACCTATGTTTTGTACAGCGCTTTGTGATTTTATCCGTGAAAAGCACTTTATAAATGACATGTACTTACTTACATTCATAAAATGACAATTTTACAGAACGAAAGGGTTTAGGCTTAAGTTGAGCACTTATTTCGCTTAACCCTATAAACAATCTCAAATACAAGCTGTAGTAAAACCAGGAGACATCGGGCTCTTATCTAGAGCTTCATAGAAATGTGAAATACCCTTTACAGAACATATTATAAATACACCTTGTACACAACATGAACACTGTTCAAATATATACACAGTAAAGACATAAACAAACAGTTGTGAAATATCCCTGTACACGTGTTGGTTAAACATTTGTACCAATAATATACAAACCCCGTTTCCATATGAGTTGGGAAATTGTGTTAGATGTAAATATAAACAGAATACAATGATTTGCAAATCCTTTTCAACCCATATTCAATTGAATGCACTACAAAGACAACATATTTGATGTTCAAACTCATAAACTTTATTTTTTTTTTGCAAATAATAATTAACTTAGAATTTCATGGCTGCAATACGTGCCAAAGTAGTTGGGAAAGGGCTTTTAACATCACTCAGTAAACGATTGGAACTGAGGAAACTAATTGTTGAAGCTTTGAAAGTGGAATTCTTTCCCATTCTTGTTTTATGTAGAGCTTCAGTCGTTCAACAGTCCGGGGTCTCCGCTGTCGTATTTTACGCTTCATGATGCGCCACACATTTTCGATGGGAGACAGGTCTGGACTGCAGGCGGAACAGGAAAGTACCCGCACTCTTTTTTTTTTACAAAGCCACGCTGTTGTAACACGTGCTGAATGTGGCTAGGCTTTGTCTTGCTGAAATAAGCAGGGGCGTCCATGAAAAAGATGGCAGCATATGTTGTTCCAAAACCTGTATGTACCTTTCAGTATTAATGGTGCCTTCACAGATGTGTAAGTTACCCATGCCTTGGGCACTAATGCACCCCCATACCATCACAGATACTGGCTTTTCAACTTTGCGTTGATAACAGTCTGGATGGTTCGCTTCCCCTTTGGTCCGGATGACACGATGTCGAATATTTCCAAAAACAATTTGAAATGTGGACTCGTCAGACCACAGAACACTTTTCCACTTTGCATGAGTCCATCTTAGATGATCTCGGGCCCAGAGAAGCCGGCGGCGTTTCTGGATGTTGTTGATAAATGGCTTTCGCTTTGCATAGTAGAGCTTTAACTTGCACTTACAGATGTAGCGACAAACTGTATTTAGTGACAGTGGTTTTTTTGGGGCAGTATAGCTCGGTTGGTAGAGCGGCCGTGCCAGCAACTTGAGGGTTGCAGGTTCGATCCCCGCTTCCGCCATCCTCGTCATTGCCGTTGTGTCCTTGGGCAAGACACTTTACCCAGTGCCACCCACACTGGTTTAAATGTAACTTAGATATTGGGTTTCACAATGTAAAGCGCTTTGAGTCACTTGAGAAAAAGCGCTATATAAATGTAATTCACTTCACTTCACTTTCTGAAGTATTCCTGAGCCCATGTGGTGATATCCTTTAGAGCAGTGATCCTCAACAGGCGGACCGCGGTCCATGTCCGGACCCAGCGACGTGTCCGTCCGGACCCAGCACGAATTATAGTAAAAAAATAAAAACATTTTTGATTATTATAATTATAATTATTATAAAAAAATATAATAATTATATTTATCTGTGAGTTATCGCTAGCGCAAGTCAACGTTCTTTGTTGTTTTTAGTCAAATATCTCCACGTTTCGTTTACACTTTTCGTGTCTCACTCACTCCGTCTCTCTCTCTCTCTCTCTTACTCTCTCTCTCTCAGAGAGAGAAAGAGAGAGAGACGGAGTGAGAGCGAGAGAACGCCACTCTGATTGGCTGATTCCGGGGTATGGGTTGTCATCTCTATCACAACGACGCGCTGATAGGCTGTTACCACCTGGGTCATACACATGTGCACAGTGCACACTGCATGGAACCTTTCGCTGCAGGCACACAGTTGTCTCGTATCGCTACTTCGCTAACTGTTCACTCGTCGGTCACTGAATGTGAATCAAATCACAATGGCATGCTCCAAGTTGGCTCAGGCTGGTAAAAGAAAGGTGGACAGGGAAAACCGACGTTTCAAGGAAGAATGGACAGAGCAATATGTTTTCATCCTACCAGTAGGTAGGATTGGTATTAGATAGGTATTAGACCAATGTGTCTAATATGCAACTGTTCTGTTGCTCTGGTGAAAAGTGAAAATCTGAAACGTCACTATCTGAAAGAGCACCGCGAATTTAAAGAGACATTTCCTCATGATTCAGAGCTAAGAAAAAAAGAAATCACGAGGCTGAAAAAGTCAAATGAAACATCAAGCAAGATTTTTGTTAAATCTATGAGACAACAACAAATAGCAACAGAGCAGTAATGTGTGGTGAGGTTGATGGCTGGTGAGGCACTGACTTCATCACAGTCAGATTTACAAACATATGAACCCTAAAGAGTATCTTATTCACCATTTGATTGGCAGCAGTTAACGGGTTATGTTTAAAAGCTCATACGAGCATTCTTCCCTGCTTGGCACTCAGCATCAAGGCTTGGAATTGGGGGTTAAATCACCAAAAATGATTCCCGGGCGCGGCGCCGCTGCTGCCCACTGCTCCCCTCACCTCACCTCCCAGGGGGTGATCAAGGGATGGCTCAAATGCAGAGGACACATTTTTTCAAAGTTCTTATTTATTTTTGTTTCAAAGAAAATATTTCATGTATTTTATTGGATATTTATTTTATTTTTTTTAATTTTAAGAAAATGTTAAACTACCTACCTCCTGCTACTATATAAGCTTGACCGATAATAAACGGACCCAGCCTGTTTCAAAAAAACATTTGTGGACCTTCAAGATTTGTACTTGAGGACCCCTGCTTTAGAGATTGATGTCGGTTTTTGATACAGTGCCGTCTGAGGGATTGAAGGTCACGGTCATTCAATGTTGGTTTCCGGCCATGCCGCTTACGTGGAGTGATTTCTCCAGATTCTCCTGAACCTTTTGATGATATTATGGACCGTAGATGTTGAAATCTCTAAATTTCTTGCAATTGCACTTTGAGAAACGTTGTTCTTAAACTGTTTGACCATTTGCTCACGCAGTTGTGGACAAAGGGGTGTACCTCGCCCCATCCTTTCTTGTGAAAGACTGAGCATTTTTTGGGAAGCTGTTTTTATACCCAATCATAGCACCCACCTGTTCCCAATTAGCCTGCACACCTGTGGGATGATCCAAATAAGTGTTTGATGAGCATTCCTCAACTTTATCAGTATTTATTGCCACCTTTCCCAACTTCTTTGTCACGTGTTGCTGGCATCAAATTCTAATTAATATTTGCAAAAAAAAATTGTTTTTTATCAGTTTGAACATCAAATATGTTGTCTTTGTAGTGCATTCAACTGAATATGGGTTGAAAATGATTTGCAAATCATTGTATTCCGTTTATATTTACATCTAACACAATTTCTCAACTCATATGGAAACGGGGTTTGTACTACATACAAACACTTGCATTATTATTTATGTCCCACATTCAGTTTTGTAACAAACATCGATCGTAGTATTAACTACTGTGTTGATTCAAGAGATTCAAGATTTATATCTTCTAATCGCAGTAGAAAATAAACTGAAATTTGTCATAAAACCAAAAAGTTGCAAAGTTTGCCACCAGAAAGGACTGGATTATTTATCTTTTTCTTGTTTCTGTGGCTCCTTGTTTTAGGCAGAATTCCTCATGTCAATCCCCAAACCTAATCAAACTTATCGACATCTCTCAGTCATGCTCACTCTGCTGTTTCCTTGACTCATCCGCCGTATAGGAAAGAAAAAAAGCCCTCAACATAATTACTAATAAGTAGGGATGTAATGATAATCAGTATCAATTATAACCGACGGTTAGTACCCCGCCTTCCGCCCAAATGCTGCTGGGCTAGGCTCCAGCACCCCCCGCCACCCCGAGAGGGACAAGCGGTAGAAAATGGATGGATGGATGGGTTAGTATTAACGTTTCAAATTACAATGAGCAAAAAACTGACTGAATGGCACCAGCACGCGAGCCTAATTGCTAACACAAAAACCAGTCTTTCCCCATTAAGAAAGGACATACACCAATCCGAGCGGTGTGGCTCAGATCATAGAGCAGCCTCACCAGCAACTTGAGGGTTCCTAGTCACCCACCTTGCTCCCAGTGCCAACCACACTGGTTTAAATGTGGCTTAGAGATGTAGATAATGAGTTTCACAATGTAAATATATGTATGTATAAATAGGTTTCACTTCATAAACAAATCATATCTTAGCAACTAAGATGTTCAATTGTGCACATTTAACCTACAAGCTGTGCTCTCGTATTTCTCTATTTTTTCGTCGCCAACGGCCATAATGTTTTGTGTTCAACAAATAGTTGTCATTAAACACAAGCAGAGACACTGAAAAGGTGTTTTGTTTGTGTTATGGCGCCATCTTTTAGACGAGTTCGCTGACTGCAAGTGCCAGCAACCTGTTAATAGGTTTTGTGCAAATAAATCACATGCACAAGAATGTGTGTTTGAATGGTTGAATGTGGAAATAGTGTCAAAGTGCTTTGAGTACCTTGAAGGTAGAAAAGCGCTATACAAGTACATACTTGCCAACCCTCCCGGATTTTCCGGGAGACTCCCGAAATTCAGCGCCTCTCCCGAAAACCTCCCGGGACAAATTTTCTCCCGAAAATCTCCCGAAATTCAGGCGGAGCTGGAGGCCACGCCCCCTCCAGCTCCATGCGGACCTGAGTGACGCGTTGACAGCCTGTTCACACGTCCGCTTTGTCACAATATAAACAGCTAATGATCGAGGGCGAGTTCTTGGTTTCTTATGTGGGTTTATTGTTAGGCAGTTTCATTAACGTCCTCCCAGCGCGGTAACAACACACAACAACAGCAGTCAAGTTTTCGTCTACCATTAAGCAGTTCGTCTGCCGTAAACAGCAATGTTGTGACACTTTTAAACAGGACAATACTGCCATCTACTGTACATGCATATGTGACCCACCCATAATGTGTCACATTTTTGTGTTGATTTATTTATTTTATTTTGTGGTTTGAATTCGTTTTTGGAGCTGTCATTACACATTTATCAGTATTCACATTGGTCAGTAGGGGGCAGTAGGGCGTTTCTTCCCAATTGAATGCTATCACCTGCAGACCGGAAGTGTCTTGTCATTCTGATGAGAGCGACCAGTCTGTGAACAATTGAAACGTCCTGTGTGCTTTTTCCTCCTGTATAACAGGTTAGTTTTGGTGAATCAACTCACTGAATAATATCCATGTGATCTTTATAAGTTTAAGTACACATTCTGATGGTGGAGCCTAACTCTAAAGTGTTTGTGAGTTGTAGTTTGTATTTGTGAATGAATCCAGTGCACAGCTGCAGTAATCAATACAAAAAGGCGACGTGAGTGCGCAATGTTTATATAGGAACTTCTGATCCTAATTCAGACTCCCCAATTAGAGCTCCCGTTTTCTTATTGATTTTATAATGTATATTTGTGTAATGTGTGTGTTCTGAAATAGTGACAGAGAATAGAACAAGGATGGACAATTCAACCCTTAACTCAACAATGAGTAGATGAGTGTTATGTGTGTGTATATGTGTAAATAAATGATCACTGAAATTCAAGTATTTCTTTTATTTATTTTTATATATATATATATATATATATATATATATATATATATATATAGCTAGAATTCACTGAAAGTCAAGTATTTCTTATATATATATATTTTAACCACGCCCCCCCACCTCCCGAAATCGGAGATCTCAAGGTTGGCAAGTATGCAAGTATAACCTATTTACCATTTAGTATTATTAACTTACAATGTCATAATTCTTCAGTAAATTGACCAAAACGTCACCGTGGAGTTATTGAGTCTGTTTAGCTGATTGAAAAACTGTCATGGCCATGACTTCTGTTTTGTTTGATTAGCCGTTTTACTGTTATGTTACCATTTAGAAACAATTAATGTATATAAATAAACATTTACAAAATATTTCTGTGTAAATAATTCATTTCACAACCTATGTATCTGCGGCTTACAGTCCAGTGCGACCAATTTACGCAATTGTTTTTTTGCTCTACAGTCCGGAAAATACGGTAGCAAAAAACAATTGTTCTACACAAACGCACTTTTATTGTCAGAATGTCATCCAGGAACATTTTTAAACATTTTACTTAAATGCATGTGATTTATTTGGACAAAACCTATTAACAGTCTTCTCACGCATGTGTGTACTGACTTATGCATCAATCTGATCACTGGCCAAATTAAAGTCTAAGCGCTGGTACGGTCAAAATAAACTACATGATAATTCTAAGTGTACATGATTAATGCAATATTTGTTTGTGATTGATCACATGAGTTAACTTGTTAAATTATGACAGCCCTAATTAAAATGAAATATATTTTGTATAATATTCATGGTTTTATTGGTCAATTGAATGTTGTCATTCATTGAAAATTGTCTGTATTGGTGACATTTTTTTTATGGCTGTACATGATTCAGTTTATATCAGGGGTGTCAAACTCATTTTAGCTCAGGGGCCGCATGGAGGAAAATCTATTCCCAAAATCATGGCAAAATAACTTTAAACGAAAACTACGACAACTTCGGATTGTTTTCTTTGTTTTACTCCGGCCCAAAATAGAACAAGCACATTCTGAAAATGTACCTATCAAAAATAATCCTCTTGACCAGGGGTGCTCACACTTTTTCTGCAGGCGAGCTACTTTTCAATTGATCAAGTCGTGGGGATCTACCTCATTCATATATATAATTTACATTTACTTATTTATGAAATATATGTTTTTGTTAACAAGTTAAAGGTGTTTAATGATAATGCAAGCATGTTTAATACATATAGTTAATATTGTTAAAAAATTAAAGATGTTTAATGATAATACAAGTATGTTTAATACATATAGTTAATATTGTTAACAAGTAAAAGGTGTTTAAAGATAATGAAAGCATGTTTAACACATATAGTTAATATTGTTAAAAAAATAAAGGTGTTTAATGATAATACAAGCATGTTTAATACATATAGTTAATATTGTTAAAAAATTAAAGGTGTTTAATGATAATACAAGAATGTTTAATACATATAGTTAATATTGTTAACAACTTAAAGGTGTTAAAAGATAATACAAGCATGTTTAACACATATAGTTAATATTGTTAATAAGTTAAAGGTGTTTAAAGATAATACAAGCACGTTTAACACATATAGATTCCTTTCTTTCATGAAGACAAGAATATAAGTTGGTGTATTACCTGATTCTGATGACTTGCATTGATTGGAATCAGACAGTGGTGCTGATAATGTCCGCATTTTCGAATGGAGGAGAAAAAAAGTCCTCCTTTCTGTCCAATACCACATGAAAGTGGTTGGTTTTTGGCATCTTATTTGTCCAGCTTCCGTACTCCTTTGTATACACTTTACAAGAAATACATTGTCGGCAAACTCCGTAGCTTGCTAGCTTGTGCACGCCAGCTTTCTGAGACTCTTATTTTGTTAGCGCAACTGTGCAACTGTGCAGTCGGTCTTTGGAGTTTTGACGACAGGTACGGCGCCAGAGTCTGTTGAAATAAAGTGTTTCTCGCCTTCCAGTCGGTAATTTTAATGAGCTGGCAGCAGCCAGCGTCATCTCAGAAGACCTTCAGGTGCCGTGAATGTCAATCAAGTGACGAAAGTGACGTCATAGTGAAGATTTATGATCGCTCATTTTTAGGACTATTTTTTTAATGCCTGGCTGGTGATCGACTGACACACCCTCCGAGATCGACCGGTAGCTTGCGATCGACGTAATGAGCACCCCTGCTCTTGACAAAACACTTCAAGTTTGTTGAAAATTCTGAGGAAAATAATTGGTTCAGTTTCAAAAACACCATGAAGAACACAATGAATTTAGGCTTAATGTCAGTGTTTTTACTAAGCAATTAAACTTTGTCACAGCCCATCTCGGGTTGAACAAAAAACAAAATAAAGCATAAATAAAAACTCTGAATGTGTAACTACCTCATTTGTCATTTCCACATATTAATCCTGTGCTAAGTCAACAAACCATACAAACTGAGGTAGAAACTATTCAAGAGGGTTGAGTTAAGGCATCACTGAGTATTGATAGAAAAACAAATCTGTGCAATGTGTGAACAATTTCAACAAACCAAAAATAAAAACTTAAAAGACTGACAGTATTGCAGTAAATCAGACACTGTTCACTTCCTATAAATGTGCACAGAAGACAATAATTGTCACAGAACTATATCAATCTGCAGTCCGTCATGCTGAATTTGAAGTGGGGTTACCAATTGTTTATTTGTTTTGCGTTGGGTCGAGGGGGAGGAGTCGGAGCCCCGCTTTACCGTGTACCTCTTGCTTGGTATACTTGCTCGCCCCGGTATAAACTATTTGCTTGCCTGGCAGAATTTCTATTGCGACATCCAGTAGACACATTTAGAACAGCAGTTTCTTTGACTTAAAAAAAAAAACAGAAGCGGGCCGGATTGAACCTGTTCACAGGCCTGATCCGGCCCGCAGGCCCCATGTTTGACATCTCTGGTTTATAACAATTAGCTCAAATTTCTCGTTAATTCTCATTAATTCTCACCACGCCCAGTTGATTGTTAGGTAATGTTGGGTCGGACTAGTCTTCCTCTCAGGGAATAAAAGTCACTGGTCAATCCCAAATAGGGATGTCCCGATCCGATATTTGGATCGGATCGGCCGCCGATATTTGCAAAAAAATGCGTATCGGCAAGGCATGGGAAAATGCCGATCCAGATCCAGTTTTAAAAAAACTCCGGTCCGTGTTTTTCAACGCACCGATTTAAATAATACATTCCACTTTTCTGCTGCTCCCTAATTTCCGTTCCGCATTTTCCAGCACACCTTCAACACATCCACAGGTCTGTGGATTCTCACGCAGTTGCTTTTAGCTGCTGGCATTACACAACAGGCTCTTCTCACTCTTTCCTGTGTCTCCCTCTCACAGACAGCGAGCGCACCTTCTTACACACGTCACATACTGTCACGTCATACGTCACATACTGTCACGACATACGTCACATACGTATACGGCCTCTTCCAGCAGAGAGCGAGGTAGCAGCATGGCTAACGTTAGCTGTGATGCTAGCGCAGCCGCTAAGGTGCGCGCCTGCTCAAGCGTCCTCTGCGCACGGCAAATCTATGCCACGCACAAAATCAAATAAAAAAATAAGCGCATAACAATTTTCGACACACGGACACGACAGAGAAAACAGTTTTCGTCATCATTGTTCAAATATTGTAACGTCTGTCAAGACGCTTATCTCCATTCGGTGCCACACGTACACACCATCAAAATGCCGAGGCAAACATTTCCACATCAACACCGTATGGAAAAAAATAGTGATTTTTTTTTTGTTGTGATTTCCCTCTCTGCATGAAAGTTCAAAAGTAGCATATATTAATGCAGTATGAAGAAGAATGTTTTAATGTAGACACATAGAATCATCATACTGCTGTGATTATATGCATCAAGTGTTCATTCAAGGCTAAGGCAAAATATCGAGATATATATTGTGTATCGCAATATGGCCTTAAAATATTGCAATATTAAAAAAAGGCCATATCGCCCAGCCCTAGTTCAATGATGTCATTTCTGTTTGTCATGTATAATTTTGTCTATTTTGTGTTTATCCTTGAATAAACAGGTCAGTTTCTTGTTACCAACCATTGTGTATTATTAAAACTCCCCTAATTCAGCTGGCTAGTTGTTATCAAGAGTACTAAAACCCTTTTCAACATGATTCTGACAACTAAGTAGGCTAAATAACTTTAAACTTTAATACATACTCGGATAGGCCAGTATCGGTCAGTATCGGTATCGGTCAGTATCGGTATCGGATCGGAAGTGCAAAAACAATATCGGTATCGGATCAGAAGTGCAAAAACCTGGATCGGGACATCCCTAATCCCAAATTCTTTCGGATGACATTCATGTTGAGTAAGAAGGACCACCAAAACAGAATAGCAATATTATCAAGTTTTACTAAAGCTCTAGGAGACCAGTCCTTACAAATGCGGTAATAACAGCATCAAGAAGCGTTCTAAAAATCAAACAGAAAGAGTCAGCTTATTTAGTATGAAAACAGCCCCCTCCCGCCCAGAAAGAAATACAGCCTTGTTGTTCTAAACTGATAAGGGAGTACATTATACTCTGAATACACATCGCAGCCAGCGCCTTTAAGGTAAAACAGAGTTTACTAGCAAAAAAAAGAGGAAAAAGCACAAAGTGTACACATGGGAAAATATTAGCTGCTTTAAACATGACTATGAATAAAGAAAGAACTCTTAAGAATTTATGCATTCTCCACATTAAACATGAAAAGTTTCATGAAATGGACAAGAACTCCCAAATTTATGGAATGAAAATGTAACAAATTTCCCCCCCACACATCTTTGTCGACTGCTGGCTGTGGTGGAACACTAAATGATTTAGGATTTAATCATCCTGATGCACTGATAAACCTCACAAGCAATATTTGTACGAGTGGAGTTGTACAAACGCCATTAAAATGGATTCAAAGCAATAGAATGGTACTATAAAAGTCTCTATGAGCTATCTGCAAGCCTTTTGAATTTCGAGTACACGTGTTTCCTTGTCCAATAAAAACAATAACAGGGATGAGCTGAGATGAACTGTAAAGAAACTAGAAATACTGCCATGGACACGGTCGTGCTAATGTTGATAACCTCTGGCTCAGTATTTCAGACTGACTTGGTGGATTTTAAGCTTTGCTTTTTAAAAAGAGGCACTTTATGATTTTGAATTGACATTTAAAACACATTCTTGTGGTCTACTTAATATTAAACGGGGCTGCATTAGTCATATTTTGGCAAAAATTTAGCTTTAAGTGCCTTTCTGACTGTCTTTGGAAACCAGCCGTTTTGTGGACTGTCTTCTTAGGCCCCGTTTACACTAAGGATCCTGACGAGAGTGCGCAAGCATGATCACATCACACCTATTCTCAAATCACTCCACTGGCTCCCTATCGCATCCCGGACCCAATTTAAGATCATCCTGCTCACTGACCAATGCATCTACGGCAGGGGTGCTCATTACGTCGATCGCGAGCTACCGGTCGATCTCGGAGGGTGTGTCAGTCGATCACCAGCCAGGCATTAAAAAAATAGTCCTAAAAATGAGCGATCATAAATCTTCACTATGACGTCACTTTCGTCACTTGATTGACATTCACGGCACCCGAGGGTCTTCTGAGATGACGCTGGCTGCTGCCAGCTCATTAAAATTACCGACAGGAAGGCGAGAAACACTTTATTTCAACAGACTCTGGCGCCGTACCTGTCGTCAAAACTCCAAAGACCGACTGCACAGTTGCACAGTTGCGCTAACAAAATAAGAGTCTCAGAAAGATGGCGTGCACAAGCTAGCAAGCTACGGAGTTTGCCGACAATGTATTTCTTGTAAAGTGTATACAAAGGAGTACGGAAGCTGGACAAATAAGATGCCAAAAACCAACCACTTTCATGTGGTATTGGACAGCAAGGAGGACTTTTTTTCTCCTCCATTCGAAAATACGGACGTTATCAGCACCACTGTCTGATTCCAATCAATGCAAGTCATCAGAATCAGGTAATACACCAACTTATATCCTTGTCTTCATGAAAGAAAGGAATCTATATGTGTTAAACATGCTTGTATTATCTTTAAACACCTTTAACTTGTTAACAATATTAACTATATGTGTTAAACATGCTTGCATTATCTTTAAACACCTTTAACTTGTTAACAATATTAACTATATGTGTTAAACATGCTTGTATTATCATTAAACACCTTTAACTTGTTAACAATATTAACTATATGTGTTAAACATGCTTGTATTATCATTAAACACCTTTAACTTGTTAACAATATTAACTATATGTGTTAAACATGCTTGTATTATCATTAAACACCTTTAACTTGTTAACAATATTAACTATGTGTTAAACATGCTTGCATTATCTTTAAACACCTTTTAACTTGTTAACAATATTAACTATATGTATTAAACATACTTGTATTATCATTAAACACCTTTAATTTATTAACAATATTAACTGTATGTATTACACATTCTTGTATTATAATTAAACACCTTTAATTTATTAACAATATTAACTATGTTAAACATGCTTGCATTATCATTAAACACCTTTAACTTGTTAACAATATTAACTATATGTGTTAAACATGCTTGCATTATCTTTAAACACCTTTAACTTGTTAACAATATTAACTATATGTATTAAACATACTTGTATTATCATTAAACACCTTTAATTTATTAACAATATTAACTATATGTGTTAAACATGCTTGCATTATCATTAAACACCTTTAACTTGTTAACAAACACATATATTTCATAAATAAGTAAATATAAATGATATATATGAATGAGGTAGATCCCCACGACTTGATCAATTGAAAAGTAGCTCGCCTGCAGAAAAAGTGTGAGCACCCCTGATCTACGGCAACGCCCCCTCCTACCTCAAGGACCTAGTTTCCCCTCAACCCCCTACCCGCAACCTCAGCTCCTCAAACACTAACCTGCTCAAACCCATCAGGACAAAGTTACAATCTATGGGCCGCCGGGCTTTCTGCTCGACCGCTCCCAAACTTTGGAACGCTCTCCCCGACCATCTTAGAGCACCACAGTCGGTCGACCATTTTAAGAAGGGACTAAAACCCACCTTTTTAGCACAGCTCTTACCTCATTTCTCTGCCTTCTTGTTTTTAAATGCACTGCTTGCTTATTTGTTTTTTATCCAGTGCTTTCATGCTTTTTATTTCTATTTTATCTATGTTTCTGTTTGTGTGTCATTTCTATTTTAATTTTTTATTATATATTCTTACTTTTTATTTTTATACTTTGTAGCACTTTGAGATTTTAACAAATGTAAAGTGCGTTACAAATGCAATTCATTATTATTATTATTATTATTATTATTATTAATGTTATCCAGGGTAAATCCCACCTAACCTTATCCTTGTCCACACACACAATGGTCGTTTAAGACTCCCTCCCCCCTTTGTCAGCCGGCGCAGCGCGACCTTAGTACGCATGCGCGGAAAATGCGCACGTCATAGTCTCCTCCAGTGTTGCTTTGTGTGCAAGTTCCTAAATTGAACTTATCTGAACAATATCCAGTGTTGTGGTATTTCAATGAACTGAAATCCCGTGCGCTGTGGGGCCTTATTGTAGTAAATCACACCTGAGCCACCATAAATTAATCATCCATCCATCCATTTTCTACCGCTTATTCCTTTCGGAGTCGCGGGGGGCGTGAAAGTAAACAATGTGACAAAGAACATTTGACATCAATCAATCTAGGGATCTAGATATCTGGTCAGGACATTCCTCACTCTTTTGCCTTCACCTTCATTGTCCATTTGGTTTTGGTGACTTTATATACTCTGGACCTCGACGTTGAGTCCGCGACATACATGGCGGACAATAACTGATACAGTCTGCTTTGCCAGTCCAAAAGCATTCGTCGTTTTCCGTAGTCTTCCCTTGACGGCCAGGTAATACAAAGCACACGCTACCTTTTTTATCACATCCACGGGAGCCCGCGTTCTCGTTCGACAAATGGACAAAGTTTTTCGGTAAATAGAATCACAGCTGAGCTGGACATTGGAAAGTTCTCTTGTCGTCTGAGAAGTGTTGTATCCCAAATAGCTGCAATGGCTTTATCTTAAAGGGGAACATTATCACAATTTCAGAAGGGTTAAAACCATTAAAAATCAGTTCCCAGTGGCTTATTTTTTTTTTCGAAGTTTTTTTCAAAATTTTACCCATCACGCAATATCCCTAAAAAAAGCTTCAAAGTGCCTGATTTTAACCATCGTTATATACACCCGTCCATTTTCCTGTGACGTCACATAGTGATGCCAATACAAACAAACATGGCGCATAGAACAGCAAGGTATAGCAACATTAGCTCGGATTCAGACTCGGATTTCAGCGGCTTAAGCGATTCAACAGATTACGCATGTATTGAAACGGATGGTTGTAGTGTGGAGGCAGGTAGCGAAAACAAAATTGAAGAAGAAACTGAAGCTATTGAGCCATATCGGTTTGAACCGTATGCAAGCGAAACCGACGAAAACGACACGACAGCCAGCGACACGGGAGAAAGCGAGGACGAATTTGGCGATTGCCTTCTAACCAACGACTGGTATGTGTTTGTTTGGCATTAAAGCAAACTAACAACTATGAACTAGGTTTACAGCATATGAAATACATTTGGCAACAACATGCACTTTGAGAGTGCAGACAGCCCAATTTTCATCAATTAATATATTCTGTAGACCAGGGGTGCTCACACTTTTTCTGCAGGCGAGCTACTTTTCAATTGATCAAGTCGTGGGGATCTACCTCATTCATATATATAATTTATATTTACTTATTTATGAAATATATGTTTTTGTTAATAAGTTAAAGGTGTTTAATGATAATGCAAGCATGTTTAACACATATAGTTAATATTGTTAACAAGTTAAAGGTGTTTAATGATAATGCAATCATGTTTAACACATAGTTAATATTGTTAATAAATTAAAGGTGTTTAATGATAATACAAGAATGTTTAATACATATAGTTAATATTGTTAATACATTAAAGGTGTTTAATGATAATACAAGTATGTTTAATACATATAGTTAATATTGTTAACAAGTTAAAGGTGTTTAAAGATAATGCAAGCATGTTTAATACATATAGTTAATATTGTTAACAAGTTAAAGGTGTTTAATGATAATACAAGCATGTTTAATACAAATAGTTAATATTATTAATAAATTAAAGGTGTTTAAAGATAATACAAGCATGTTTAACACATAGTTAATATTGTTAACAAGTTAAAGGTGTTTAATGATAATACAAGCATGTTTAACACATATAGTTAATATTGTTAATAAGTTAAAGGTGTTTAAAGATAATGCAAGCATGTTTAACACATATAGTTAATATTGTTAACAAGTTAAGGTGTTTAAAGATAATACAAGCATGTTTAACACATATAGATTCCTTTCTATCATGAAGACAAGAATATAAGTTGGTGTATTACCTGATTCTGATTACTTGCATTGATTGGACAGTGGTGCTAAAAACGTCCGCCTTTTCGAATGGAGGAGAAAAAAGTCCTCCTTTCTGTCCAATACCACATGAAAGTGGTTGGTTTTTGGCATCTTATTTGTCCAGCTTCCGTACTCCTTTGTATACACTTTACAAGAAATACATTGTCGGCAAACTCCGTAGCTTGCTAGCTTGTGCACGCCAGCTTTCTGAGACTCTTGTTTTGTTAGCGCAGGCAGGATGAAGCAGAGCTTTTATTGTGCAACTGTGCAGTCGGTCTTTGGAGTTTTGACAACAGGTACGGCGCCAGAGTCTGTTGAAATAAAGTGTTTCTTGCCATCCAGTCGGTAATTTTAATGAGCTGGCAGCAGCCAGCGTCATCTCAGAAGACCCTCGGGTGCCGTGAATGTCAATCAAGTGACGAAAGTGACGTCATAGTGAAGATTTATGATCGCTCATTTTTAGGACTATTTTTTTAATGCCTGGCTGGTGATCGACTGACACACCCTCCGAGATCGACCGGTAGCTCGCGATCGACGTAATGAGCACCCCTGCTGTAGACATACCCTCATCCGCTCTCTTTTCCTGAAAGCTGATCTGTCCAGTCTAGTTGGAAATGCATCTGCTTTGAGTGTCGCAGGATATCCACACATTCTTGCCATCTCTGTCGTAGCATAGCTTTTGTCGGTAAAGTGTGCGGAACAAACGTCCAATTTCTTGCCACTTTCGCATCTTTGGGCCACTGGTGCAACTTGAATCCGTCCCTGTTCGTGTTGTTACACCCTCCGACAACACACCGACGAGGCATGACGTCTCCAAGGTACAGAAAACAGTAAAAAAAAACGGAAAATAACAGAGCTGATTTGACTCGGTGTTTGAGAAAATGGCGGATTGCTTCCCGATGTGACGTGAGAGCGAATAATAGAAAGGCGTTTAATTCGCCAAAATTCACCCATTTAGAGTTCGGAAATCGGTTAAAAATATATATGGTCTTTTTTCTGCAACATCAAGGTATATATTGACGCTTACATAGGTCTGGTGATAATGTTCCGCTTTAAGGCATTCATGTGTGATTTCCACAAGCGTCTGTACAGACGGAAGGAGGAACATGGGCATGTCTGGATGACTCTCCTCCATATTTCCAGTGGTTACCTCCGAGTTACGAAACCACTTTATTAGGAAGCTGGCTGTGGCGCGTTCTTTCTGGCGTCACTTCCTCTCCGAACTCAGTTTGTAAACGATCAATGAGTCCATACAAAGCTAAGAACCGGAGATTCAAGAAATACATGGCGCAAAAATTGTCCGAGGAGGGGGACCTTAAACGCTGGTTTAGTGTGGCTGAAACGGGGCTTAGGCTAAATAATTATTCGTTTAAGGGGTTATCCGGCTTAGTGTAGACATAGCCTTAGATTCAAATGAACCCCCTTTAGCTCAGTGAGACTGTTTGTCCGCCTCATAGCCATTTTTGTAAGGAGCTGTGTGTCCGACCAAACACGAGTTATGTAGTTATTAGTGCAGAAATAAAATACTGTTTAGATAGCTCTTAACAAACAATGCATGCTAAACCCTAACTAAGTTCTACTTGCTATTTGCTTATAATATGAATGAACAGAAGGATGCTACATGCATCACAAATTCAATCTATGGTTATTGGATTCACCACTTCATTGTATCCACCATTGTCATAAATTACAAGAACTGTCTCCGGGATAAATAAATAAATAGTTTTGGGTAAATCCTTTAGTATATAGTATAAAGCTGCGCTGGTTAGTACAACCAATAACACAGCATCTTAGCTGAAAATACAAGAGTAATAAAAATGGGAGACTTATACAAAGATACAGTACCTTGGAAAACAAGTATTGAGATGTCACCTGACGTCATAAGCTAGCATACGTCACAAGACAGGGCAATTCTCAAACTGCTCGTTTGGAACAAGGAAACATTGTTTTATAATTATCTCCACAACACCTCCATGGTTTGAATTCAATTTTTTTGCACTTATGGGGATTCTAAATACACAAAAACAGGTTCCAACATGGAAGCAAAGTGGGTTTTGCACAATATGACCCCTTTAAACTTTTATACCCAGGGCAAAATGCTAACAAAACGGAAATGCTAACAATGCTAATGGCTAGCATGCTAGAAACTAGCATCAACAATACCTAGGTATGTTCCGATATGAAATGTTCCTATGTAATGTTTCATTTTTATGTTCTTATGTTACAAGAAGCTTATGATAACGTTAGAACATCTCTCGTTTAAATAGATACCGTATTTTTCGGACTATAAGTCACAGTTTTTTTCATAGTTTGGCCGGGGGTGCGACTTATACTCAGGAGCGACTTATGTGTGAAATTATTAACACATTAGCGTAAAATATCAAATAATGTTATTTATCTCATTCACGTAAGAGACTAGACGTATAAGATTTCATGGGATTTAGCGATTAGGAGTGACAGATTGTTTGGTAAACGTATAGCATGTTCTATATGTTATAGTTATTTGTTACGTTAACATACCAGTTGGTTATTTATGCCTCATATAACGTACACTTATTCAGCCTGTTGTTCACTATTCTTTATTTATTTTAAATTGCCTTTCAAATGTCTATTCTTGGTGTTGGCTTTTATCAAATACATTTCCCCAAAAAATGTGACTTATACTCCAGTACAACTTATATATGTTTTTTTTGTTTATTATTATGCATTTTCGGCCGGTGCGACTTATACTCCGGAGCGACTTATACTCCGAAAAATACGGTAGTTGCTAAATTGCTAAATGTCAATGTGATACTCAAATTACTACAATGCTAAAGCTACAGTAGCACCTTACAATTTTTTTCAAACAATGTATAGTTGAATGTTTTTTTCGCACATGTGTATAGTACGACAATTTTAGGTATTACATTTTACAGACATATTTAGGACTTGATGTATACACATACTTGCCAACCCTCCCTGATTTTCCGGGAGACTCCCGAAATTCAGCGCCTCTCCCGAAAACCTCCCGGGACAAATTTTCTCCCGAAAATCTCCCGAAATTCAGGCACATAATATAAACAGCGTACCTGCCCAATCACGTTATAACTGTAGAATGATCGAGGGCGAGTTCTTGGTTTCTTATGTGGGTTTATTGTTAGGCAGTTCCATTAACGTCCTCCCAGCGCGGTAACAACACACAACAACAGCATTTCGTCTACCGTAAAGCAGTTCGTCTGCCGTAAACAGCAATGTTGTGACACTCTTAAACAGGACAATACTGCCATCTAGTGCATTTGATGAAAACACTTTTTGCGTGCCACACAGCAATGCATCATCAGTGAGGGTGTTCAGCATGGTTAGAAAAATAGTGACAAATAGAACAAGGATGGACAATTCAACCCTTAACTCAACAATGAGTAGATGAGTGTTATGTGTGTGTATATGTGTAAATAAATGAACACTGAAATTCAAGTATTTCTTTTATTTAATTATTTATATATATATATATATATATATATATATATATATATATATGAAATACTTGACTTAGTATTTCTTATATATATATGAAATACTTGCCTTGGTGAATCCTAGCTGTAAATATACTCCTCCCCTCTTAACCACGCCCCCAACTACGCCCCCCGGCCCCCACCTCCCGAAATCGGAGGTCTCAAGGTTGGCAAGTATGTGTATACACAGCGGTGTCAAACTCTTTCATTTCAGGCCAATTCGCAGTTATGGCTACCTTCAGAGGGCCGCTTGTTACAGTGAATATATATGACGATAAATGTATAATTGCCAAAAGATATTACACAATTGCCTATGCATTTGATTATTAGATTTGTTTTGTTTTTACGTACAAATAGATGGATAACTTTAATAGCTGGGCTGCAATCACGTGCCCCAGAAGCACATCCAGGTTTCAGGGTCTAAGCCCCATTAGGCTACTGTTTATTTACCTGAATCAGTGCAGATTGAGGCTTATTTTGAAAGGTTTCGAGGCAAATTTAAAAGCGATCATGACATTTATTTTTAATGGGATGGAGTGGATTTTTACCCTCCTTAAGAACAATATTTTTTTTAAAGATTTAAACCATTTATCATCACCAAGAGGTTACTGCTACCCCACTTCACTTGACACTTAATGATATTTAGAGAAGAAAAGATTGAAGGCACATCATGTCTTTACATCTGAGGGGTCCTCAAATTAAACATCAATCGGTAAACGACAATGTTGGACTTATTTGTGCACCGCTAAGTAACATATTTGATTGACATAACGAGTGCCGTGCTGCTGTGATCGTGACGCTAATGAGAAAAAGGATACGTTTGTTTGCAGTTCATTCCCTGCTACAAATATAAATCTCATCTACAATTCATGTCAGCAGTTGTTTTTGATGTGAAGTATATTTTGTCTCATTATTTAGCTATAAATGTCCCTGTTGTTCAGCAATGTTTGCTAGCGATATCAATATTCAGTTTATGCTGTTGAGCCTACGAGATTTATTCATCTAGTTTATTAATACTATTAAAGATATTTCCTTGATGCGAACAAATATCACCAAAGACGCTATAATTATCCTTGTCGAATAAAGGACTTGTCTTTCTTGCACAACAACAACTAAGCTTTTAGTTTCTGTTTTGAAAATCCATCCATCCATCCATCCATCTTCTTCCGCTTATCCGAGGTCGGGTCGCGGGGGCAGCAGCCTAAGCAGGGAAGCCCAGACTTCCCTCTCCCCAGCCACTTCGTCCAGCTCCTCCCGGGGGATCCCGAGGCCTTCCCAGGCCAGCCGGGAGAGATAGTATTCCCAACGTGTCCTGGGTCTTCCCCGCGGCCTCCTACCGGTCGGACGTGTCCTAAACACCTCCCAAGGGAGGCGTTCGGGTGGCATCCTGACCAGATGCCCGAACCACCTCATCTGGCTCCTCTCCATGTGGAGGAGCAGCGGCTTTACTTTGAGCTCCTCCCGGATGACAGAGCTTCTCACCCTATCTCTAAGGGAGAGCCCCGCCACCCGGCGGAGGAAACTCATTTGGGCCGCTTGTACCCGTGATCTTGTCCTTTCGGTCATAACCCAAAGCTCATGACCATAGGTGAGGATGGGAACGTAGATCGACCGGTAAATTGAGAGCTTTGCCTTCTGGCTCAGCTCCTTCTTCACCACAACGGATCGATACAGCGTCCGCATTACTGAAGACGCCGCACCGATCCGCCTGTCGATCTCACGATCCACTCTTCCCTCACTCGTGAACAAGACTCCGAGGTACTTGAACTCCTCCACTTGGGGCAAGATCTCCTCCCCAACCCGGAGATGGCACTCCACCCTTTTCCGGGCGAGAACCATGGACTCGGACTTGGAGGTGCTGATTCTCATCCCAGTCGCTTCACACTCGGCTGCGAACCGATCCAGTGAGAGCTGAAGATCCTGGCCAGATGAAGCCATCAGGACCACATCATCTGCAAAAAGCAGAGACCTAATCCTGCAGCCACCAAACCAGATCCCCTCAACGCCTTGACTACGCCTAGAAATTCAGTCCATAAAAGTTATGAACAGAATCGGTGACAAAGGGCAGCCTTGGCTTGGACCAACAATCCCAGTATTTATTACTATGACTTAACATGACGTTGGTGTATTTGCACAAGCAGGTCTTTGTAGTTGTATTTAGGCATAGCAACCACAAAAGAACACAAACAAATGCGATCTCTTGTCGTGTCTTTACATTTAGTTCTGCTCTCAAACACTACTTATTAAAGATGTCCGATAATGTCTTTTTTGCCGATATTCCGATATTGTCCAACTCTTAATTACCGATTCCGATATCAACCGATACCGATATATACAGTCGTGGAATTAACACATTATTATGCCTAATTTTGTTGTGATGCATTAAACAATGTAACAAGGTTTTCCAAAATAAATCAACTCAAGTTATGGAAAAAAATGCCAACATGGCACTGCCATATTTATTATTAAAGTCACAAAGTGCATTATTTTTTTTAACATGCCTCAAAACAGCAGCTTGGAATTTGGGACATGCTCTCCCTGAGAGAGCATGAGGACGTTGAGGTGGGCGGGGTTGGGAGGGGGGATAGGAGGGGGTGTATATTGTAGCGTCCCAGAAGAGTTAGTGCTGCAAGGGGTTCTGGGTATTTGTTCTGTTGTGTTTATGTTGTGTTACGGTGCGGATGTTCTCCCGAAACGTGTTTGTCATTCTTGTTTGGTGTGGGTTCACAGTGTGGCGCATATTTGTAACAGTGTTAAAGTTGTTTATACGGCCACCCTCAGTGTGACCTGTATGGCTGTTGACCAAGTATGCATGCATTCACTTGTGTGTGTGTGAAAAGCCGTACATATTATGGGATTGGGCTGGCACGCAAAAGCAGTGCCTTTAAGGCACACCCCCAATATTGTTGTCTGGGAGAAATTTGGGAGAATGGTTGCCCCGGGAGATTTTCGAGAGGGGCACTGAAATTCAGGAGTCTCCCGGGAAAATCGTGAGCGTTAGCAAGTATGACTGGGAGACGCAACTGCTCTGTACTTCTCCCTACATCCGTGTACCACTCCGTACAGCGGCGTTTTAAAAAGTCATACATTTTACTTTTTGAAACTGATGCCGATAATTTCCGATATTACATTTCAAAGCATTTATCGGCCGATAATATCGGCAGTCCGATATTATCGGACATCTCTACTACTAATATAGTAGAGAAAATATAGTAGAGAATAAACTCCAGTGCATCACTGAAAGTTTCTCAAACAAATCAAATGTTCAAACATTTTACAAAATGATCACTGCAGACACAAAGCTGTCCGATTGTATTCCACAAGATGATGGAAGTGATATTTCCTTCGACGCCATTTAGTTTTTTCCCCTGACTTTATTATTTTATTTCGGGACTCTATGAAAGCTATTTCCTATGAAAAACTGGATATGACGTCATACGCAACCCTCCTATATCATAAGTAAATATTTGAGTTTGAGTTTATTTGGATCATGCATGCATACAACATGATACATCACACATGCATGCATACAACATGATACATCACAATTTCCAGTTTCTCTATTCAACATGTTCGAAAAGGAGTAAGAAGAAGCAGAGCTTATTTAATCCTACCCTTTTTCCTTTACATAGCAGTTGCTAAAACTTTTGTTCACTTCCTGTTCTCAATTTATTCACAATATACTCCATAAGAAAACAATAACAATAAATACATAAATAAATAATAATAATAATAATAGTAAGTTATATTTCATATGGTGAGATGAGTAAGATTATCTAGAAAATGAATGGATGGATGAAATAAATTCAGAATGTTTATCATGGTTCTTCTTCTTTGTACTTTGTAAACACTTTAAGTTTGAAGAATTTCTTGAAGTGGATCATACTAGTACTTTGTTTGATTTCTTTGCTTAATTCATTCCATCATTTAACTCCACATACTGATATACTGAAGGTCTTAAGTGATGCGCGGTTTGCGGACACAACCGCGGAGTCCGTGGATAAACCGCGGGTCGGGCGGGTAAAAATAAATTTGAAATAGATGCGGGCGGTTGGCGGTTGAACCAATTCGGAAATATATATACATAGTTAAATGTTGTTACCCACATACGAAAAACGAGCAGCACTCTTTGAAACAGTCAATTATTCATCAGGCACCGCATCCCAGCAACAAGTGGCGCAAGTGAGCGCTCCTTCAGCGCAGCAGGGCGCATTTTAGAGGCCAGGCGCTCTCGCATGAATCCTGGCACTGTAGATGCCATTTTATTCCTGCATAGTGCTAACAAAAAAAAAAGTAAGTAGACATACAGTTGGATATGTTAAACCAATTAGTCTACGTTACCTATAGGCTATACCAAATAAGCCCATGTCTAACCTATATTGAGTTCGGCCAGCTAAATAATTTTGATGGTTACGTGTTGTTTGGGCGCACTACAATGCCAAGGAATTAAGGCAATTGCGTTGTTTATTGTGTTTTTTTTCTATTGGAGATATACTACTATGTGTGAATAATTATTTGGCCTCGCTTTCAAGTGAAGCGCATCTCCGATTGGCGACAATGTAAGGCTATTTAGCCTGCTTTGTTTGTCGCGACCGTCTATTTTCATTATAATTCAAGTTTGATGATAAAGTGATATTTTGTCATGGCTGCAGATCAATCAATAAAGGTTCATCTTTGTCGCGAAATTGTTCACTGCTTCACTGTGCACCCCGCCCTCTTCCCTATTTGAGCATTATAACGTTAACAAGTTAATATTCATTGAAATAAATTCAGAACATTTTTTTTACCTAACGAAAATATAGGCCTAGTCTTTCTAAAACATTTTTTTAACTTCTTAAAAGCCTCGTTCTGCTTGCTGCAACTGCGCACACAAAGTGTGAGGAACGCACTCCTGATCTGAGGGCATTGGCAACAATAGTCAACACTTTCTTAATGGAAATGACAATAATATTATAATAATGATAAATAATATTATCACGCATTAATATCTCTTAGCCACTAATGCGTGGCACGCATTGAATGTCTCTGCTGCATTGGATCAGTCTCCTTTCTTTAACAGGCAAAAGCTTTATAACCTCACTAATGCCTTGCATCGTCTATATTAGATATATAACAACGGGCGGATGGCGGGCGGGTGTGGTTTTGATAAAATGTTGGTTCGGGTGGATGGCGGATGGTTGACGACTTTTGTGATGCGGTTGCGGATGAAATAATTGCCTATCCACGCATCTCTAACGTGCGTACAAATGTTTTGAATTAATGTTTTCTCGAAGATTATATTTCTCTTTTGTTGAGAATAATTGTTGTATATTCTTGGCTAGCAGATTATAGTTTGCTTTGTGTATAACTTTAGCTGTTTGCAAAATCATTATGTCGTGGAATTTCAGTATTTTTGATTCAATGAATAAGCAGATATTTAAGTATTTATTTTTGTTTTTAATCAAAAAAGGTAATTGAGGTGTAAAAGTTTAATGCATTACATATAAAGAATGATTACATTTAGTAAGAAAGATGAAGTACTTTATTGACAAACATTATTTACAAGCTTTTGCGGCCCACATAAAATATTGTGGTGGGCTCGATCTGGCCCACGGGCCTTGAGTTTGATGCCATTACTGTATAGCAGGGGTGCTCACACTTTTTCTGCAGGCGAGCTACTTTTCAATTGATCAAGTCGTGGGGATCTACCTCATTCATATATATAATTTACATTTACTTATTTATGAAATATATGTTTTTGTTAACAAGTTAAAGGTGTTTGATGATAATGCAAGCATGTTTAACACACATAGTTAATATTGTTAAAAAATTTAAGGTGTTTAATGATAATACAAGAATGTTTAATACATATAGTTAATATTGTTAACAAGTAAAAGGTGTTTAAAGATAATGCAAGCATGTTTAACACATATAGTTAATATTGTTAAAAAATTAAAGGTGTTTAATGATAATACAAGAATGTTTAATACATATAGTTAATATTGTTAACAACTTAAAGGTGTTTAAAGATAATACAAGCATGTTTAACACATATAGTTAATATTGTTAATAAGTTAAAGGTGTTTAAAGATAATACAAGCATGTTTAATACATATAGTTAATATTGTTAATAAGTTAAAGGTGTTTAAAGATAATACAAGCATGTTTAACACATATAGATTCCTTTCTTTCATGAAGACAAGAATATATGTTGGTGTATTACCTGATTCTGATGACTTGCATTGATTATGCAGTGGTGCTGATAAGGTCCGCATTTTCGAATGGAGGAGAAAAAAAGTCCTCCTTTCTGTCCAATACCACATGAAAGTGGTTGGTTTTTGGCATCTTATTTGTCCAGCTTCCGTACTCCTTTGTATACACTTTACAAGAAATACATTGTCGGTAAACTCCGTAGCTTGCTAGCTTGTGCACGCCAGCTTTCTGAGACTCCTATTTTGTTAGCGCAACTGTGCAACTATGCAGTCGGTCTTTGGAGTTTTGACGACAGGTACGGCGCCAGAGTCTGTTGAAATAAAGTGTTTCTCGCCTTCCAGTCGGTAATTTTACTGAGCTGGCAGCAGCCAGCGTCATCTCAGAAGACCCTCGGGTGCCGTGAATGTCAATCAAGTGACGAAAGTGACGTCATAGTGAAGATTTATGATCGCTCATTTTTAGGACTATTTTTTTAATGCCTGGCTGGTGATCGACTGACACACCCTCCGAGATCGACCGGTAGCTCGCGATCGACGTAATGAGCACCCCTGCTGTATAGCATTACATTTTTAGGACATGTTTTACCGTAAGCTTTGGCTTTTTCCGCATGTATTCCATATAGCATGACGTTTTAGACAAGCAAGGACATCATAAATCATGTCTGTACATATTTTGATGCTGTTCATTTTAACACATCCCATCTTCTTGCAAACAACTTGACGGTGACGCTCCATTAGAAGCTTTAGAAACGAGATAGCGGTTTCCTGTCTTTAATACGGACACATAAAAAAGTACAAGCGCTTAATTCTGTGCGGTAAGCTAGAGCTATTAAAGTGTTTAAGACGGTTCATATTTTCTGTTTATTCTCACGTCATGTAATTACCTCTGCCGAGCCACGTGTGCTGCATGCCATCCATCTCAATCAAGCAATTAAGCAACCTAACAAGTCAGGCTCAGACATTTGTCAACTCACAATTTCCCCATTGTGCTAATTACACTTAAATGTGTCCTCCCATTTAAGATTAAACACGGAGGAGGGATACAGCAGCTTGCTTTCAATCATGAACCTTTGAGGCTTTAAAAGTCAATCACCACATATTTTTATGTGAATAAAAATAACATTTGCTTTAAGTGGTTTCATAATCCGATAATATGCTTAAAAGGGAACTGCACTTTTTGGGGGGGAATTTAGCCCATTATGCACAATCCTTATGTAAGACAAGAACACATGGTTTTCTTTTTGTTATGCATTCTCACTCGTAAAGAAACGCAAGCAAAAGTTAATTAGCTCAGGAGGTAAAGGGCTATTCGCTCTATTTTGCCTGTAAAGCACTCTTTTTTTCTTTTTTTTTGTCTTGTCCAGCTTCTCAGGCAAATCATATAGTTGATGTAGATGCCCATATCGGCTGTTCAGATTTACTTTACAAAATACTTCTCTTGTTGCCTTATTTGTATTTGACTTTATTAAATGTATTTATATTATCATTTGGTGCAGCCGGGCCGGAGAAGGAGGGGATAGAAAGAGAGAAAAAAGAAGACAGAGGGGGAAATTGTGGGGGATTAGACAGAGAGACAAAAACAACAACAGCAAACACAACAACAACAACAATAGAGCAACATCAGCAAATACGACATGTACAAATATAATGGTAAAAGTGATAGCAAATAAGCAGTTAGCGAACATAAAAAATAATACAGAAATGACAATGAGCATTATTACACTACAAATGGAGCAATACAAATAAGGCTGAAACGACGCGTCGACGTAGTCGACGTCATCGGTTACGTAAATACATCGACGCCGTTTTTGTGCGTCGGCGCGTCGTATGTTTACGTCACACTACTGTCATGGCGGAGCGCAAAGCAGACGATGCGAGCGAGGGGAAAAAGCACGCCAAAAGTGTGGGAGTATTTCAATAAACGGCCTAATAATGTTGTATGCACACTGTGTCGAGCGGAAATGGCCTATCATAGCAGCACAACGGCTATGAACGAACATTTGAAAAGAAAACACCCGACAGCGTTCTTGCCATCACCATCAACTAGTCAATCGTCCGCGTGCGTATACGTTGTCATCATTACACAAAAACATGAATGTGTCATTTGTATCTGCGTTGTGAATTCATAAACTAAAGCACTGTTTCGCTCTGAGAGGCGCGTTTGGCGTGCTTGTTCAGTGTTTACAAAGACTCGCTCCTCTTTAACGCTATGGAGAGGCGGGGCCGGCGAGCGAGCGGCGAGGTGGGGCGCGCCGGGAGCGACGCCGCAATCGCGCACCTGGGCACGATCATCCAATCTCCTCTCGCTGAAGAAAAGGGGAGCAGCAGAGAGAGAGGGAAGAGAGACTGGAAGGAGCCAGAGTGAAGCTGACGTGGAGCGAGAGAGGAGGAGAGAAAGAGACAGGGGACGACGAGCGAGCGAGGAAGAGGAGCCGAAAAGCGAGGAAAGAAAGAGAAAAGAGTTGGAAGAGAAAAGACTTTGTGTAAAATTAAAAGATTGTAAACCTGACAAAGCCGTCTGGCGTTCAGTCTGTCGGTCCTGAAAGAACCCCACGGCACAAAGACGTGTCACAAACGCTAACGTTAATTAGTTGTTCAAATACCTTTTACAACATTAACAGTTACATATACTATGTACAAACGAACAATTAACTTTCACTTTAATCATACTATCATTGTTGTGTTATTAAGCAAAATAAGCAATACTTTTACTTTTGTTGAAATGTTTACACTGTACACTTTTTTTGTATTGGATGTTTAGCTTTATTTTTGCACATTTTAGCAAATAAGCAATACTTTTACTTTTGTTGAAATGTTTACACTGTTACAGAATATTTCCGTTTTGTACTTTTTTGTATTGGATGTTTATCTTTATTTTTGCACATTTTAAAGCAAAATAAGCAATACTTTTAATTTTGAAATGCTTTTACTATTGCATAATATTAAGATTTGCACTGGATGTTTACTTTTATATTTGCACATTAAAAAGCAAATAAGCTACTTTTAATTTTGTTAAATGTTAAAAGTTTTAAATGTTTACATTGTTACAGAATATTTTGTCATGTTGTTGTCAATGTTGACTGAGTGGCCATACTTTTTTTTTTGTAAATAAAAGCCATGCCTTTTGAAAAAACTGGCCTACATTTATTTTATCCTCTTCATTTTAAATTAAAAAAATAATCGGTAAAAGGAAAAATAATCTATAGATTAATCGAAAAAAATAATCTATAGATTAACCGATTAATCGAAAAAAATAATCTATAGATTAATCGATAGAAAAATAATCGTTAGCTGCAGCCCTAAATACAAATACCAATAGAAATAGCGCTATTGATAATGAACAATACCAATAATTTACCTGTATTATCAACAATACAGTTGTTCAAATGCAACAATACATATATGTAATGATAACTTGAGATACGAAAGAATGCAGAAAAATGGAGGGGGAGAAAGAGAAGCAACCTACATTAACCTTGTAGATTGTTATAGTAACAATAGGTTAAGCTTTGTCTGTAAAGCACTCTAAAAAACCTCTATCAACATTTTGTATACATTCTGTAAGTATATATGTAATGTCGTAACAGGCACATTTATAATAACGTGTAATATTTAAGAATTTTGCTCATTTTAATTTCCCCTATTTCCTTAAACAACAACAACGCAAATACAGTTATTTAAATTTCCCCTATTTCCTTAAACAACAACAACACAACTACAGTTATCATTTTAATTTCCCCTATTTCCTTAAACAACAACAACGCAACTACAGTTATCATTTTAATTTCCCCTATTTCCTTAAACAACAACACAACTACAGTTATCATTTTAATTTCCCCTATTTCCTTAAACAACAACGCAACTACAGTTATTATAATTTCGCCTATTTCCTTAAACAACAACAACAACGCAACTACAGTTATCAGTTAAATTTCCCCTATTTCCTTAAACAACAACGCAACTACAGTTATTATAATTTCCCCTATTTTCTTAAACAACAACAACAACAACGCAACTACAGTTATTATAATTTCCCCTATTTCCTTAAACAACAACAACGCAACTACAGTTATCATTATAATTTCCCCTATTTCCTTAAACAACAACAACGCAACTACAGTTATCATTATAATTTCCCCTATTTACTTAAACAACAACAACAACAACGCAACGACAGTTTCATTATAATTTCCTCTATTTCCTTAAACAACAACAACGCAACTACAGTTATCATTATAATTCCCCCTATTTCCTTAAACAACAACAACAACAACAATAACAACGCAACTACAGTTATCATTATAATTTCCCCTATTTCCTTAAACAACAACAACACAACGACAGTTATCATTATAATTTCCCCCATTTCCTTAAACAACAACAACAACGCAACTACAGTTATCATTATAATTCCCCCTATTTCCTTAAACAACAACAACAACAACGCAACGACAGTTATCATTATAATTTCCCCCATTTCCTTAACAACAACAACAACAACAATGCAACTACAGTTATCATTATAATTTCCCCTATTTCCTTAAACAACAACAACACAACTACAGTTATCATTTTAATTTCCCCTATTTCCTTAAACAACAACGCAACTACAGTTATTATAATTTCGCCTATTTCCTTAAACAACAACAACAACGCAACTACAGTTATCAGTTAAATTTCCCCTATTTCCTTAAACAACAACGCAACTACAGTTATTATAATTTCCCCTATTTCCTTAAACAACAACAACAACAACACAACTACAGTTATTATAATTTCCCCAATTTCCTTAAACAACAACAACGCAACTACAGTTATCATTATAATTTCCCCTATTTCCTTAAACAACAACAACAACGCAACTACAGTTATTATAATTTCCCCTATTTCCTTAAACAACAACAACAACGCAACGACAGTTATCATTATAATTTCCCCTATTTCCTTAAACAACAACAACAACAATGTAACTACAGTTATTATAATTTCCCCTATTTCCTTAAACAACAACAACGCAACTACAGTTATCATTATAATTTCCCCTATTTCCTTAAACAATAACAACAACAACGCAACGACAGTTATCATTGTACTTTCCCCTATTTCCTTAAACAACAACAACAACGCAACTACAGTTATCATTATAATTTCCCCTATTTCCTGAAACAACAACAACAACAACGCAACTACAGTTATCATTATAATTTCCCCTATTTCCTTAAACAACAACAACAACGCAACCACAGTTATCATGCAGACTTTGAGAGACAACGTCACAAATGATGATTGGGAACCTCATATTTTTTAGTCTAAATATACAGAGGATGAGCTACAAGTTTTAGAAGCTATGTGCTAAACAGGTCCAGCAAGTAGCACTATTGCTAAGCACAAAAAATAAAAAAATAAAAATAAAAACTACGATCTTAATAAAATCTTACTTTACAATGTCTGCTCTCACTGGGATTCTGACTGATGACTAATAACGTAATATATCTCTGGGTTTAAAAAAAGACAAACAGAATAAATGATCACGCCCCTCCCAGATGAAGATGCACCTCATGTGACATCACATCTCGGTGGGATATTCGCTCTATTTTGCCTGTAAAGCACTCTAAAAAACCTCCAAAAACCTCTATCAACGTTTTGTATACATGCTTTAAGTATATATGTAATATCGTAACAGGCACATTAATAATAATGTGTAATATTTAAGAATTTTGCTCATTTTAAGCATAAGGTGGCATTTTCATTTCATGGATGCATCAGGACGTGTCGCTATTTCCTTGAACAACAACAACGCAACTACAGTTTTCATGCAGACTTTGTGAGAGACAATGACAACTACTTTGAGCCAAATGATGATACGGAATCTCATATTTTTGAGTCTAAACATACAGAGGATGAGCTACAAGTTTTAGAAGCTATGTGCTAAACAGATCCAGCAAGTAGCACTATTGCTAAGTACTAAAACAACGAACTTAGTAAAAACTTACTGTACAATGTCTACTCTCACTGGGATTCTGACTGATGAGATGTTCAAATATGGAAAAAGTCAAAAAGTCAGTGATCAAAAACAAGAAAAATAAATACAAAAATTAGGGGTATTTTATTTGAATTAAGCAAAATGATCTGCCAATAGAACAGTGGTTCTTAACCTTATTGGAGGTACCGAACCCCACCAGTTTCATATGCGCATTCACAGAACCTTTCTTCATGTATATTTTTTTCAAATTCAAGACAAAGTTATGTTTTTTTACTGGTGCACAAAATGAACCGTGCATGAACATCACTTTGTTCAAAGAACAAAACCAACACAGTGCATGAACTCACAACAAATTACACACCTGCAAATTAGTCTGACTTCTGCTCTTGCCGTATCCATAACATGCCAATAGGGAGAAGTTTTTATTTACACGATGAGTCGGCTCCACCGAACCCCTGAGGCCGACTCACCGAGGGTTCGATCGAACCCAGGTTAAGAACCACTGCAATAGAACAAGAAAATTCAGCTTGTCAAGACTTTCCAAAACAAGTAAAATTAGCTAACCTCAATGAACCCCAAAATACCTTAAAATAAGTATATTCTCACTAATAACAAGTGCGCTTTTCTTGCTCAATATGTTGAAAAATATTCTTAAATTAAGAAAATGCTAGTGCCATTATCTTCACATAATGATATGCGCTCTGCATCATGATTTGTTTTTCATGCTTGAAGTAAGAATTGATTACTCTAAAGGCCTACTGAAATGCGATTTTCTTATTTAAACGGGGATAGCAGGTCCATTCTATGTGTCATACTTGATCATTTCGCGATATTGCCATATTTTTGCTGAAAGGACTTAGTAGAGAACATCGACGATAAAGTTCGCAACTTTTGGTCGCTGATAAAAAAGCCTTGCCTGTACCGGAAGTAGCAGACGAGTAGCGTGACGTCACAGGTTGTGGAGCTCCTCACGTCCGCACATTGTTTACAATCATGGCCACCAGCAGCGAGAGCGATTCGGACCTAGAAAGCGACGATTTCCCCATTAATTTAAGAAAGATTCGTGGATGAGGAAAGTGAGAGTGAAGGACTAGAGAGCAGTGGGAGCGATTCAGATAAGGAAGATGCTGTGAGAGGCGGGTGGGACCTGATATTCAGCTGGGAATGACTAACACAGTAAATAAACACAAGACATATATATTCTCTATTAGCCACAACACAACCAGGCTTATATTTAATATGCCACAAATTAATCCCGCATAACAAACACCTCCCCCCTCCCGTCCATATAGCTCGCCAATACAACTCAAACACCTGCACAACACACTCAATCCCACAACCCAAAGTACCGTTCACCTCCCCAAAGTTCATACAGCACATATACAGGTAAAAGCCAGTAAATTAGAATATTTTGAAAAACTTGATTTATTTCAGTAATTGCATTCAAAAGGTGTAACTTGTACATTATATTTATTCATTGCACACAGACTGATGCATTCAAATGTTTATTTCATTTAATTTTGATGATTTGAAGTGGCAACAAATGAAAATCCAAAATTCCGTGTGTCACAAAATTAGAATATTACTTAAGGCTAATACAAAAAAGGGATTTTTAGAAATGTTGGCCAACTGAAAAGTATGAAAATGAAAAATATGAGCATGTACAATACTCAATACTTGGTTGGAGCTCCTTTTGCCTCAATTACTGCGTTAATGCGGCGTGGCATGGAGTCGATGAGTTTCTGGCACTGCTCAGGTGTTATGAGAGCCCAGGTTGCTCTGATAGTGGCCTTCAACTCTTCTGCGTTTTTGGGTCTGGCATTCTGCATCTTCCTGTTCACAATACCCCACAGATTTTCTATGGGGCTAAGGTCAGGGGAGTTGGCGGGCCAATTTAGAACAGAAATACCATGGTCCGTAAACCAGGCACGGGTAGATTTTGCGCTGTGTGCAGGCGCCAAGTCCTGTTGGAACTTGAAATCTCCATCTCCATAGAGCAGGTCAGCAGCAGGAAGCATGAAGTGCTCTAAAACTTGCTGGTAGACGGCTGCGTTGACCCTGGATCTCAGGAAACAGAGTGGACCGACACCAGCTGGACTGCTGCTGAGTGGTCCAAAGTCATGTTTTCTGACAAAAGCAAATTTTGCATTTCCTTTGGAAATCGAGGTCCCAGAGTCTGGAGGAAGACAGGAGAGGCACAGGATCCACGTTGCCTGAAGTCTAGTGTAAAGTTTCCACCATCAGTGATGGTTTGGGGTGCCATGTCATCTGCTGGTGTCGGTCCACTCTGTTTCCTGAGATCCAGGGTCAACGCAGCCGTCTACCAGCAAGTTTTAGAGCACTTCATGCTTCCTGCTGCTGACCTGCTCTATGGAGATGGAGATTTCAAGTTCCAACAGGACTTGGCGCCTGCACACAGCGCAAAATCTACCCGTGCCTGGTTTACGGATCATGGTATTTCTCTTCTAAATTGGCCCGCCAACTCCCCTGACCTTAGCCCCATAGAAAATCTGTGGGGTATTGTGAAAAGGAAGATGCAGAATGCCAGACCCAAAAACGCAGAAGAGTTGAAGGCCACTATCAGAGCAACCTGGGCTCTCATAACACCTGAGCAGTGCCAGAAACTCATCGACTCCATGCCATGCCGCATTAACGCAGTAATTGAGGCAAAAGGAGCTCCAACCAAGTATTGAGTATTGTACATGCTCATATTTTTCATTTTCATACTTTTCAGTTGGCCAACATTTCTAAAAATCCCTTTTTTGTATTAGCCTTAAGTAATAATCTAATTTTGTGACACACGGAATTTTGGATTTTCATTTGTTGCCACTTCAAATCATCAAAATTAAATGAAATAAACATTTGAATGCATCAGTCTGTGTGCAATGAATAAATATAATGTACAAGTTACACCTTTTGAATGCAATTACTGAAATAAATCAAGTTTTTCAAAATATTCTAATTTACTGGCTTTTACCTGTATTTCCCCAAAGTCCCCAAAGTTACGTACGTGACATGCACATAGCGGCACGCACGTACGGGCAAGCGATCAAATGTTTGGAAGCCGCAGCTGCATGCGTACTCACGGTACCGCGTCTGCGTATCCAACTCAAAGTCCTCCTGGTAAGAGTCTCTGTTGTCCTAGTTCTCCACAGGCCAATGGTACAGCTTGACTGTCATCTTCCGGGAATGTAAACAATGAAACACCGGCTGTGTTTGTGTTGTTGCTGCAGCCGGCCGCAATACACCGCTTCCCACCTACAGCTTTCTTCTTTGCTGTCTCCATTGTTCATTGAACAAATTGCAAAAGATTCACCAACACAGATGTCCAGAATACTGTGGAATTTTGCGATGAAAACAGATGACTTAATAGCTGGCCACCATGCTGTCCCAAAATGTCCTCCACAATCCAAGACGTCACGCGCAGACGTCATCATACCGAGACCTTTTCAGCAGGATATTTCGCGCAAAATTTAAAATTGCACTTTAGTAAGCTGTATTGCCATGTGTTGCAATGTTAAGATTTCATCATTGATATATAAACTATCAGACTGCAGGGTCGGTAGTAGTGGGTTTCAGTAGGCCTTTAAAAAAGCAGTTTTATACTTGTGAGTGTTGATGACACAGTTTTGCAACAGTTGATATTCTAGTTTCAAGCATGTTTTACTCAATATAGGTCATAACATCTCAGCAACAAGCCCTAATATCTTACTGAGATCATTTAGGACCAAAACCCTTAAAACAAGTCAAACACTCGAACATAAAATCTGCTTGGTGAGAAGAATTATCTTATCAGACAGAAAATAAGCAAATATCACCCTTATTTGAGATATTTAATCTTACTTAGATTTCAGTTTTTGCAGTGTATCTTTCTGTTTGGATGAAGAAATAAACAATCTTCACGCAGGCAAAACAACAACAAACGAAACCAGCGTCTTTTCGCGTTTTTCTCACCATCTCTAGGTCTAAGTTGAATGTCAAAGTTGAACGACTTCTCGATTTATAGTCACAACCTTCTACTGTACAAGTGAAAGGCATTATTCATAATCTAGAAAGAACGTTCACCAACTCAGTTAAAGTGACTCCATATGTCAATATAGCAGCATAAGATAATTAACCTCTCTGTGATCACGGTGTCGCGAAAAGTAGTTCCTTGGTGTTAGTGGCATGGCGTAGTGGGTAGAGCATGGCGTAGTGGGTAGAGCATGGCGTAGTGGGTAGAGCAACCGTGCCAGAAACCTGAGGGTTGCAGGTTTGCTCCCCGCCTCTTACCATCCAAAAATCGCTGCCGTTGTGTCCTTGGGCGGGACACTTCACCCTTTGCCCCCGGTGCCACTCACACCGGTGAATTGAATGATGAATGATAGGTGGTGGTCGGAGGGGCCGTTGGCGCAAATTGCAGCCACGCTTCCGTCAGTCTACCCCAGGGCAGCTGTGGCTACGAAAGTAGCTTACCACCACCAGGTGTGAATGAATGATGGGTTCTACATGTAAAGCGACTTTGGGTACTTAGAAAAGCGCTATATAAATCCCAGTTATTATTATTATTATTATTATTAGTGCTTATAATAACAATATCACTAATACTTGGTTAATATTCAGGTCACAACATGCAAATGGAGTATTGTTGGCGGTTTTTGGATGTTTTATGAGGGCTTTATGTTCGCAATAGAGTACTCCCTTTAGCTGCATTGTTAGCTACCTCGTACTTGCCATATATTGCAAATTAGATTGCACAAATAGATAGTACAGTGTTGATGGATCTAACTAATGCATTTGACACAATTAATCACAATATTTTAATCATAAAACTAGAGGGTTGGTCTTAACTGGATTAGAAGTTATTTAACGAACAGGAAACAATACGTGAAGCTAGACCAGGGGTCGGCAACCTTTACCAGTCAAAGAGCCATTTTGACCAGTTTCACAAATGAAAGATAACAATGGGAGCCACAAAAATTTTTTTAAATTTAAAATGAAATAACACTGCATAAAAAGTATTTTTTTTGCTTTGTGCTATATATAAACCACTGAAACCAGGGGTCTCAGACACGCTGCCCATACCTTAATATGGAACTTGAATGCTGGTGCGGCACGCAGGTTTTATATGAATGGCGCTTGTCAGCGTCATGCATGCCGTGATGGTACAGCAAATAACACCCACTATAACCAGCGTGCCTGATCAGCCACACGTTGTATGGGGCTTCAGCTTGCACTCGTAGGTGACAGCAAGGCATACTTGGTCAACAACCACACATGTTACACTGACGGTGGCGGTATAAAAAAACAAAACTTTAACACTCTTACTAATAATGCGCCACACTGTGAACCCACACCAAACAAGAATGACAAACACATTTCGGGAGAACATCTGCACCGTAACACAACATAAACACAACAGGACAAATACCCAAAATCCCATGCAGCCCTGACTCTTCCGGGCTACATTATACACCCCCGCTACCGGCAAGTAAGCTGCTGAGCCACATCAGAGTGATCAAAGAGCCGCGGGTTGCCGACCCCTGAGCTAGACTAACAAACGTCTACAACGCTAAATATATCCTGTGGTGTACCTCAGGGATCAACACTAGGACCAACATTGTTCAATCTCTATATAAATGACATTTATAAAGTAACAAAAGATTTAAAGTTAGTATTATTTGTGGATGATACAACAGCGTTTTGTCGGCAAGTAAGCTGCTGAGCCACATCAGAGTGATCAAAGAGCCGCGGGTTGCCGACCCCTGAGCTAGACTAACAAACGTCTACAATGCTAAATATATCCTGTGGTGTACCTCAGGGATCAACACTAGGACCAACATTGTTCAATCTCTATATAAATGACATTTATAAAGTAACAAAAGATTTAAAGTTAGTATTTTTTGTGGATGATACAACAGCGTTTTGTTCAGGAGAGAACACACAGAAGATAATACAAATAATTACAGAAGAAATGAACAAATTAAAAAGATGGTTTTCCAAAAACAGACTATCTTTGAATCTCAGTAAGACTAGAATAATGCTATTTGGTAACAGTAGAAGAGAAAGTCAAACACAAATACAAATAGACTGAATAGAAATTGAAAGAGTAAATGAAACCACATTTCTAGGTATAATGATTGATGATACATTGAACTGGAAATCTCATATAAAACATATACAACATAAGGTGGCAAGAAACATGTCAATAATGAATAAAGCTAAATATGCATTGGACCAAAAATCACTTTATATTCTCTACTGCTCACTAGTGTTACCATATCTGAGTTATTGTGTAGACATATGGGGAAATAACTACAAAAGTTCACTTCATTCATTAACCGTGTTATACAAAAGATCAGTTATAATAATACATAATGTTGGATATAGAGAACATAAAAACCCTTTATTTATTGAATCGAAAATACTGAAATTCCACGACATAGTGAATTTGCAAACAGCTAAAATTATAAACAAAGCAAACCATAATCTGCTACCCAAGAATATACAACAATTCTACTTAAAAAAAAAAGAGGAGAAATATAATCTTAGAGAAAAATGTAATTTAAAACATTTGTATGCACGTACAACACTTAAGACCTTCAGTATATCAGTATGTGGAATTAAATGATGGAATGGATTAAGCAAATAAATCAAACAAAGTACTAATATGATCCACTTCAAGAAACTCTTCAAACTTAAAAGTGTTTACAAAGTACAAAGAAGAAGAACCATGATAAACATACTGAATGTATCTCATCCATCCATTCATTTTCAAGATAATCTTACTTATCTCACAATATGAAATATAACTCACTTCACTAATTATTTATTTATTTGTATTGTTATTACTTATGGAGTATATTGTGAATAAATTCAGTCTACCTTGTCTGTATGCACATGTGCTATGTGAGCAAGTTTTAATGTTGTAAATGTGATGTTTTATGTGTTTACTGTTTTTAATGTAACCTTGCTGCTGCCCTCTTGGCCAGGTCTCCCTTGGAAAAGAGATCTTTGATCTTAATGGGATTTTTACCTGGTTAAATAAAGGCTAAATAAAAATAAAGATAAATTGAGAACAGGAAGTGAACAAAAGTTTTAGCAACTGCTATGTAGAGGAAAACAGGTAGGATTAAATAAGCTTTGCTTCTTCCTACTCCCGTTTGAACATGTTGAATAGAGAAACTGCACTGCAAAAAGTCAGTGTTCAAAAACAAGAAAAAAAAAAATTAGGGGTATTTTATTTGAACTAAGCAAAATTATCTGCCAATAAAACAAGAACATTCGGCTTGTCAAGACTTTCCAAAACAAGTAAAATTAGCTAACCTCAATAAACCCAAAAATAGCTTAAAATAAGTATATTCTCACTAATAACAAGTGCACTTTTCTTGGTAGAAAAAAAATATGAGACCTTTTTGCTCAATATGTTGAAAAATATTCCATTATTTTGACATAATGATATGCATCATGATTTTTTTTTTCATGCTTGAAGTAAGAAATTATTACTTTAAAAAAGTAGTTTTATACTTGTGAGTGTTGATGACACAGCTTTGCAATAATTGATATTCTAGTTTCAAGCATGTATTACTCAATATAGTTCATAACATCTCAGCAACAAGCTGTAATATCTTACATTTAGGACCAAAACACTTAAAACAATCTAACATAAAATCTGCTTAGTGAGAAGAATTATCTTATCAGACAGAAAATAAGCAAATATCACCCTTATTTGAGATATTTAATCTTACTTAGATTTCAGTTTTTGCAATGTGGAAATTGTGATGTATCATGTTGTATGCATGCATGTGCGATGTATCATGTTGTATGCATGCATGTGTGATGTATCATGTTGTATGCATGCATGTGTGATGTATCATGTTGTATGCATGCATGCATGTGTGATGTATCATGTTGTATGCATGCATGCATGTGTGATGTATCATGTTGTATGCATGCATGCATGCATGTGTGATGTATCATGTTGTATGCATGCATGTGTGATGTATCATGTTGTATGCATGCATGTGTGACGTATAATGTAGTATGCATGCATGTTCCAAATAAACTCAAACTCAACTCAAAAAAAATAAATAAATTATGTTTTCTTCCTAAAATTCCCCAAATTGTGCAGTTCCCCTTTGGGAGAATACACGTCTGGTTTGTCAGGTTAAAGTCTGCCCATTAAAATTTGAATCTGTCATTGACCTTCCACTTCAATATACCGGTGCACTGACAGAATGATGATGACAGCCTAGCAGGTGGCTACTGGGCAGGCCGTGTTTTCGGGAAATGCCTATCAATTTGTCAAAGCACTAACATGCACACATTCTGCTCGAACCCCTAACAGGAGCTCCTGAGCTTGTCCTTGTCAGTCACATTGTCATTTCAAACACTTCTCTTCTCCATCAGCACCACAGTGCATGTGTCAGTCATGATGAGGCTTCAGATTCTGGCTGCTGCTTCCTTACGCATGCTCCACCACATCTGTGCATATTTTTACCTCAACACTTTCTAGTTTAGCAGTTTGACATGTACAGCTCAGGATGACGCAGACAGATTCCAATCCGGTTTAAATCAAAAAGTCTTTTATAGGGCAAGGAACCATTTTTGGTAACCTGATTCGAGTCAAAACGATGTTTTTGTTTACCACCCAACTCGTAAAAAATAATAATAATACATCCATTAATAAAGTTTGGATGATAAAATAATATACCGTATTTTTCGGAGTATAAGTCGCATCGGAGTATAAGTCGCACCTGCCGAAAATGCATAATAAAGAAGGAAAAAAACATATAAGTCGCACTGGAGCCAAACTATGAAAAAAACTGCGACTTATAGTCTGAAAAATACAATAACTATATATAAAAATATTAAAATTTCCTACACATTAAAAAAAATCTCCTGGTCTATCATGTTCAATAGTAAAAATTTTGAATGGCCTTAATGTTAGAACACATTACTAAATCATGGACTAAAGATGTTTTATTTTATAGGTTTTGTGTGTAGAACGAAATCTTTTTTTTCTTCTTTCAATTTAACATCTAACACTAAGCTCTCAATCATCAATCAATCAATGTTTATTTATATAGCCCTAAATCACTAGTGTCTCAAAGGGCTGCACAAGCCACAACGACATCCTCGGTACAAAGCCCACATAAGGGCAAGGAAAAACTCACCCCAGTGGGACGTCGATGTGAATGACTATGAGAAACCTTGGAGAGGACCGCATATGTGGGTAACCCCCCCCCTCTAGGGGAGACCGAATGCAATGGATGTCGAGTGGGTCTGACATAATATTGTGAGAGTCCAGTCCATAGTGGATCCAACACAACAGTAAGAGTCCAGTCCAAGCTGGTAATGATTACTGTGTTATAATTTTTTTATACAGTATCTTGTTTTCTTACGCCCCATTTCAGTTTATTTCAGTTGTCCTGTGTTTTTCTTTAGTCAGGAAGTAGTCTTTGCTATTAAGATGAATGTGCCAGTCTTGTCTTTTCTTGAGTCCGACAAAGTGTGCATTTTTATTTTATGTGAATTGGTACTCCGTAGTGACGACGGAACACCTATAAAAGTACCGAATTTGGTACCCATTCCTACACAAGTGTACAAAAAAGTTAACCACTGTAACAAAGAAACTTAACAAAACAATCTACTTCAACTTTGATACAATAATTCCACTCGACGTCCATTGCACTGGTTGCCCAGGGGATGGGGGGTCCCCACATCTGCGGTCCCCTCCAAGGTTTCTCATTGTCATCCCATTGGTTTGAGTTTTTTCTTGCCTTGATGTGGGATCTGAGCCGAGGATGTCTTTGTAACTTGTGCAGCCCTTTGAGACACTCGTGATTTAGGGCTATATAAGTAAACTTTGAGTGATTGAGTGATTGATTGACAATTAAAAATATATAATTATAATTAATGAGATCAGTTGGTTTTCCCCCTCCAAAGGGACAAAGGGTTTCTTCATCAGGATTATGGGACATTCTTCACCTTAATGGGAATATATGAACATCCTAGCAGTCGGCATCCTAATGACAGCAAACATTGTGCAGTAAGTGATGTTTTCTTATGTTTGTTGGCTCTCATAAAGTCTGCAGTGAGTAATCAATGATGAAGAAAAAAAAGCAAACGTTGTGATGCATTTTTTATATTAATGCGCCGCGTATGCTTGAAATTATCAAAATAAGTAAATATGAAATGTTTTTATAAATGTGCACATTACTACATTACATATATACTTACATCATGTATATAAAACCTCAATGGAGATGTTTGGATGTTTTTAAGGGCTTTGTAGGCGGAACTGCACGGCTCTCGTAGGCTCCATTGAAAGCGGACTTTTGATTTATGTATTTAATATTTAGAATGTAAAAAAATAAAAATAACATATCTTCTAATGATTGTGAACGATAGGCAAAATTCCAAAATAAGTGCAGTTTCCTCAGCCTCAAGTCGTCTTCTTACTCGTCAAGTTCAGAACAGCAGCACACTTCTTCTCCTTTCACAATAACAGCGCTGTGCGCAACATTCGGTCTGACTGTGCTAAGAAAATAAAGGTTTCAGAAAAGTACTTCACGCAAGCATAATGTACTTAAAGCATTTACACAAATATAATGTATTGACTTAAAATATTGGTCAAAATTGCCTTAAAATGTATTGCACCAATGAAAGGATTTTTGCATTTTATTAAATTATAATTCTGACACAAAACGCACACAGTCTGGTGGTAAAATAAGTTTAAAAAGTTAAATACTGAGTAAAAAAACCCTTGAAAAACTGAATGTTATTTTGAAATTGTATTGCTATTGTTATTCTAATGTATTGTTACTATTATTATTATTTTACTTGTTTATATGTTGCTAATTTATATTCGTTATTTAAATTGCATTTAAAAATGGAGTTTTGGTGTTACAATAAATACTCATGTTTTCAAATAATGAATAATCGTGCTACTAATCGTGAGTTCAATATCAATCAAAAACAATGGTGATTATCATGTTTGGCACCATAATCGTCCAGCCCTAGGTTTAAAGTGTGCTGAGCTAATACCATGTTAGCGGTGACATTGCTCATCACAAGTGACCATGCACTAAACTAGTCCGATTTCTCAAATAGTTTGTCTCTAAATATGCATCCTACAGCCCATGGAAACACCTTAATTGGATTGTCTTTGGTTTTTAAAAAGTCAGACTAACACACCTGGGCTATGCGATTGGAAACCAGATCTCTGGAGGGGGTGTGTGCGCAGGAGGGGACACTTCGTATCGCACATGCGTCAGTCTCAGTGCACGAGATATAACCCGGAAGCAGATATTGTTCAATAAAAACGTAGGCAACGCTTGTTTGATTCATAAATTAAATAAAAAATCCCGACTTTTTGACAGAAAAAAATCCAGACATTTTAACAGAGAAAAATAATCCCGACTTTTTGACAGAAAAAATGCCGACTTTGACAGAAAAAATGCAGACTTTTTGACAGAAAAATTCCTGACTTTTTGTCAGAAAGCTCCCGATTTTGTGACAGAAAAAATCCCGACTTTTTAACACAAAAAATCCCGACTTTTTGACAGAAAGAATCCCGACTTTTTGACAGAAAAAATGCCGACTTTGACAGAAAAAATGCAGACTTTTTGACAGAAAAATTCCTGACTTTTTGTCAGAAAGCTCCCGATTTTGTGACAGAAAAAATCCCGACTTTTTAACACAAAAAATCCCGACTTTTTGACAGAAAGAATCCCGACTTTTTGACAGAAAAAATCCAGACTTTTTGACGGAAAAAATCACAACTTTTTGACGGAAATAAATCACAACTTTTTAACAGAGAAAAATCCCGCCTTTTTGACGGAAAAAAATCACAACTTTTTAATAGACAAAAATCCAGACTTTTTGACAGAAGAAATACCGACTTTTTGACAGAAAAAATACCGACTTTTTGACAGAAAAAATCCAGACTTTGTGACAGAAAAAATCCAGACTTTGTGACAGAAAAAATCCAGACTTTTTTACAGAAAACATCTTGACTCTGTGACAGAAAAAATCCTGACTTTCTGATAGAAAAAAATCCTGATTTTGTGACAGAAAAAATCCCGACATTTTGACAAAAAAAAAAAATCCAGATTTTTTAACAGAAAAAATCCTGACATTTTGAAAGAAAAAATCCCCACATTTTGACAGAAAAAAATCCCGATTTTTTGACAGAAAAAATCCCGACTTTTTGACAGAGAAAAATCCCGATTTTTTTACAGAAAAAATCCCGACTTTTTGACAGAAAAAATCCCGACTTTGTGACAGAAAAAATCCCGATTTTTTGACAGGAAAAAATCCTGACTTTTTAACAGAAAAAAATCCCGATTTTGTGATGGAAAAAATCCCGATTTTGTGACAGAAAAAATCCCGATTTTGTGACCGAAAAAATCCTGATTTTTGTGACAGAAAAAAATCCTGACATTTTGACAGAAAAAATCCAGACTTTGTGACAGAAAAAAATCCAGATTTTTTGACAGAAAAAATCCAGATTTTGTGACAGAAAAAAATCCAGATTTTTTTAACAGAAAAAATCCCCACATTTTGACAGAAAAAATCTGCACATTTTCACAGAAAAAATCCCGACTTTTTGACAGAAAAAAATCCCTTTTTTTTGACAGAGAAAAATCCCGACTTTTTGACAGAAAAAATCCTGACTTTTTAACAGAGAAAAATACTTCGAGTTATGAAACCGCTTTATTATGACTTTCTTTCTGACGTCACTTCCTGTGTGGGGCGCGGTCTTTCTGGCATCACTTCCTCTTCGAACTCAGTTTGTAAACGATCAATGAGTCCGTACAAAGCTAAGAGCCGGAGATTCAAGAAATACGCGGCGCACTTACCCGTGTAAAAAATTGTAATTCATGTGCCAGCGGAAGTGGATACAGTGGATACGTCATCACAACATCCGGTTTTGGTGAGCAAAGTCTTTTTCCACGGCAAACATTTTGGTGCGTCACTGGTCAATAGTGCGCAAATAATAGGCTAAATATGAAAATATATGTTGATTCCAAAGAAATAGCGATTGTTGAAGGACTAAGTGACGCTCTGGCATATTTGCTTACATGTTACATACATTGTGTAAGCTGTTTACGCAAGTGAGTTGTAAAATAAATGTTGCCTCTACTTAACAGCCATAAAAAGATTAGAACCAGCCCAGATATATTACACTATATATATATATATATATATCAATGAATACATGATATTATTAATTTATTTTCACGTAAAAAAACACAAATTTTAAAGTGTGGTGACTTTTGTTTTATTTTGTAGTAGTAGTAGCGACTTTCTTGAACATTTACAGAATCCGGTCAACTTCCTCTGTTCTCATTTTATTGAACTGCGCATGCAAGTGACGTCGAGGCCACAATGGGGTCTGCGTGCGTTTACACTGGTTCACATTTTACAGTATAAACCGTCAGCTAGAAAAAAATCCGATTTGGGCAAAAATCCGATTTGGGCCACTTCGGCCTGCAGTGTAAATGCAGTCTTATTGACAGTGTTGGTGTTTCATAATGGTCATCTGACATCAACTGGATTAAAAAAGTCACAACATTTGACCTGCTTGAATTATTAATAGTAAGCATATATATATATATATATATATATATATATATATATATATATATATATATATATATATAAATATATAAATATATTTAAACGAATAGCTGTGCAGAATATTCAAAGTGAAACTCTGGTCAACGAGCCAAATAGTAAACAGGAAAAGAACATGTTTATCTTATTTGTCGTTATAAAACGATTGGATTAGATCAAAATTTTTCCACAATTCCAATTTTTTTCCCCTTTTCTCAGTTCCATGGAGATCAATGATAGTGACAAAAAATTATGTCAAACTCGGCACACCATTCTTCCGACTTCTTTTAGTCATAACTCATTTGTGAGCCAGAATAAGTCCTTCCTGATAAATACAATTTCAGTGTTGGCGCTAGGAATTTTCAAAATGGGGTCACAGGGACTCCCATCTAGTCATACAAATGGGGTCCCACGGTACATTTTTGGGGTCTCACTTTTTTGTAAGCGTTTTGAAAACAAATGATAAATGTATGCATTTACAGTATATCTCACATTCTATGTTGTTTTGGAAAAAGGTTGTATTAAAACATTGCTTAATTCATAAAAATAATAATACAAAGAAAACACATGTATTTTTAACATTCATTCACTTTCTTCTTTCCTTCATGGATCTAAACTTTACCGTTTCCAGTAGCTTTTTCTATATTTGTATTTAATAAGTTGTAGGTGTATTTATTTCAGTATAAAAGTGTAAAAAGTGTTTTGCTTTGGTCATGAAATGATGATAATGGTGTGCCAGGAATTACATAAATTATGTATTTAACGCTTAAATCTCTAGAGTCTACATCAACTTCAGATCTATCCGTCAATTTTAAGTTTTTTATGTTGTTTTTTTGTTTGTTTGTTTTTCTGCCCTTTTTGTGAAAGAAAACTAAGTTTTTTTTATGGCAAACACACAAAATATGCAAAATATTCCACAAAAAATATTTTTCAAAGAGGAATATTTGATATGACGTAAACGGAGCCTTGGATAGGTCAATAATTCATAAAAACATTGATTTTGATTCAATATTATGTTTTGAGCAATGACAGTTTTTAAGAAAAAATAAAACAGCTTTTTTTTTATTAGTCAACATTGCAACTTTTTCTAAATTACATTTAATCTTTAAGCTTTTTTATTCCACATTTGTTATGTTTTTGTACATTTTGATACTTATTTTTAATACTTTAAAACATTAGCTGCAGGCCGCAAATGGCCTCCGGGCCACACTTTTGACACCCCTGCTATAGATTATAAAAAATTACATCTGATAAGTCTGTCGATAAAAAGCAGACATCATAACGCACAGTCAGCATCTCTGCTTCAGTAAACAATGACGGTGATGATGTCAGCGATGCGAGCGACACTTGCTAACTTGTCAGCCACTTCTCCAAGAGACTCCCTTTGAACAGTCCTCACACATTAACAATTCAAAAGGCACATATTTGCCCCGTTTGTAGACCTGCAAAAAGGGCTGGGCGATATGGCCTTTTATTAATATCTCGATATTTTTGAGCCATGTCACGATGCACCATATATATGTGGATATTTTGCCTTAGCCTTGAATGAACACTTGATGCATATAATGACAGCAGTATGATGATTCTATGTGTCTACATTAAAACATTCTTCTTCATACTGCATTAATATATGCTACTTTTAAACTTTCATGCAGAGAGGGAAATCACAACTAAAAGTGTATTTATTAAACAGTTATTAAACAGTGGCACAAACATTCATGTCATTTCCAAAACAGAAAGTGCAAGATTGTCAGAGACATTTTAAAACAAGCTATTAGTGCACTTTTGTGCATGATGTCACTAAGATGACATATCAAAACAACACTAAATTAACGTGCACTTTTTGCACAGAACGCCACTACAATAGTTTAAAACAAAGTGCACTTTTGTGCATGATGTCACACAAGATATTTCAATAAGTGTCAAATAAAAATGAGCTGCATAATAGGAAATCAAATAGTGTATGTCCTTCACTATGTGGTAGGTTCCTGTGGTTGTTATCTCCTTCTGTTGTTGACTATTTTTTTCATACGGTGTTGATGTGGAAATGGTTGCTTTGGCATTTTGTGGGTGTGGCACCGAACGGAGATGTTGACATGCAGAGTTTCAAGCACTCTTCATTCTCTAGCGGGTGACTTTTCAAGTGATGCTACAAATTAGCAGTGCTGCTACTTTTTGTAGCAATGCTTTTGCCGCATACTTGACATATTACTGTTGTCTGTTCAACATATTCCCGCGTGAAGCCAAACCACCGCCAGACGATGGACCCCCTGCTGTTTTTCTTGGGAATTAATTATTCCTTCATTTGTTACCAGATTGGCACCTTCTTTCTCTCGTATTACCACTCGCACTGCTCCGCTAGCATCACAGCTAATGTTACCCATTCCGCTACCTCTCTGCTCCGTTATTTATTTACTGTAACAAGCGGCCCTCTATTGGCATTGATTGATTGAAACTTTTATTAGTAGATTGCACAGTACATATTCCGTAGGTTTTTCAACTTGTTTATGTCGGGGTCCACGTTAATCAATTTGTGGTACAAATATATACTAGTAGGAGACCCATGTCCACCTCCATTGTTTATCACGTTCAATTGATGCGTTCAATACCGCGTGATTTTTGTGAGAGTATTTTGAAGTAACAATGAAATACATTTATTCAAAAAGCCGAGCCCGAGATCCTATGCAGTGGAAAAAGCGACGATGCATTGGTAAAATAGCCATGGCTTTTCTTGTTGTGTGACATTGTTTATTTTAAGACAGTATATTATAACACAGATAAATAATAATAATAATACATCAAATTTATATAGCACTTTTCTAAGTACTCAAAGATGCTTTTTATTAACAAAACTGAAGAAAAGCAACAGGCGACTTTAATCAGGCTATTAAAAAACAGCTATAAAAAAAAAACCTGCTTGTTAGTGGCGTCAAGCTGTAGGGGAAGCAAAAATAATTACTTTTTCTTAAAGAGGCAAAGCAAAACCACAACAACGTACAACTTTGAACATATTTTATTAAGACAAGTACTCTTCAGTTTTGTTTTTTTTCCATTTGTAAAAATGTTTGCCAACCAATACAAAATATGCATGGCCATAACAGAAACAATTTGTTCACTTCACAAAAGAAAATAGCCACCTTGGTCAAGGAAGAATCTTTTTAAGATTTACCCCTCCGCCCCCGAACCTTTCCCTCGGGCTCGTCATTCAAATATCCAAGACTTGTTACAGATTGTACTCCATGTCACAGTAAATACACAATCTTTTTTTTCTGTTTGTCTATGATGATGTACGCGAGGCTCAATGCAAACATTTGACCAAATAAACGTTACCGGATGAGCAAGGAACTTTTATAAACACTGACTGTACACATGGTGTTTTGTCCGCTTAACAAATCTAGTTCTTTCTTTGTGATCTAGGTCTATGCAAAATCATATTTACTGTGACAGTGCACCATATTAATCAAGAACACACACAGCTGAGAAATACATGTACATCTTGAAAGTTCATCACTGGTTTGAATAGCTGCGGTACTACAAGTACAGTAAATACTCGGGGCCGTTTACATTTGCAATCTACCTGAGATGCAAAAACACAACTATTAACACTCATGAACCTGAGAGAGTAAACACAAATATACTAATAAACATCAAGTAGTAAAAAAAAAGAAAGAAAAAAAAAGACAAACAAAATAGGATTCGGGCGATGTGGTTATTACATGGAGAAGTCATCCTTTAAAAAAAAAATTAAGGGGGAAAACATGCATGATGACTTTTTCCATGACACCAAAAATCTCTAATCCAGAAAATGTTTTACTTAAATTGTATTTTTTTTATCATGTTGGCAGTGGATAGAGAAAATGAACACGTACCTATTGAAATAGTGGAATGATGCAAAAAAATTCAGGCCACAACAAATCCATTCATTCATTTTTTTTTTACTGCTTTTCCAGTTGAGGACTACGGGCGAGCTGGAGCCTATCCCAGGTGACTGCATCCTGGACAGGTCGGACCATTAAACCCATGGAGGCATGGAGGTCAGTTGAATGAGACACTATGTCATGATATAACCTACATCCTGCACGTTCCATTCATTTGAAAAAGTAATTCATTAACAGGGAAAATGTTGAATATTATGAACACTTAAAAAAAAAGAATTTTGTAATTTAAAAATACACTTTGGCACGCAAAATATGTGTATTTTATATTTATAGCTAATTTTATTTTTGAAGAAAGCATAAACTTTTTTCAAAGGTGGAGTCTTGTCTATTAGCAATATCTGACCACTTATCCTTACAAAAGCCCAACCCCAAAAAAAAGTCCCTGTAGAATTTTGCAACGTTGCGATTGCGCCAATTCCCGCAAATTCAACCGATCTCCACAAATTATTCGTGGTCTCGCAACTTTGCCCGATGCCCGCAACTTCCCCACCCATTTTGGCCAATAAGTGTAAACTTATGTCTGTTCCTTGTGAAGATGAAGCAGGACCAGCAACATATCGAATCATTATTCCGCATAGTGCAGACCTACTCCCGGTTCCTGTCTACAGTCCTAAGTAGAGATGTCCGATAATGGCTATTTTGACGATATTCCGATATTGTCCAACTCTTAATTACCGATTCCGATATCAACCGATACCGATATATACAGTCGTGGAATTAACACATTATTATGCCTAATTTTGTTGTGATGCATTAAACAATGTAACAAGGTTTTCCAAAATAAATCAACTCAAGTTATGGGAAAAAAATGCCAACATGGCACTGCCGTATTTATTATTGAAGTCACAAAGTGCATTATTTTTTTAAACATGCCTCAAAACAGCAGTTTGGAATTTGGGACATGCTCTCCCTGAGAGAGCATGAGGAGGTTGAGGTGGGCGGGGTTAAGGTGGGGGAGTAGGTGGTAGCGGGGGGTGTATATTGTAGCATCCCGGAAGAGTCAGTGCTGCAAGGGGTTCTGGGCATTTGTTCTGTTGTGTTTATGTTGTGTTACGGTGCGGATGTTCTCCCGAAATGGGTTTTGTCATTCTTGTTTGGTGTGGGTTCACAGTGTGCCGCATATTTGTAACAGTGTTAAAGTTGTTTATACGGCCACCCTTAGTGTGACCTGTATGGCTGTTGACCAAGTCTGAATAGCATTCACTTGTGTGTGTGAAAAGCCGTAGATATTATGTGATTGGGCCGGCACGCAAAGGCAGTGCCTTTAAGGTTTATTGGCGCTCTGTACTTCTCCCTACGTCCGTGTACACAGCGGCGTTTTAAAAAGTCATCCATTTTACTTTTTGAAACCGATACCGATAATTTCCGATATTACATTTTAAAGCATTTATCGGCCGATAACATCGGCAGTCCGATAGTATCGGACATCTCTAGTGCTAAGCCTTCTGAGTAATGTAGTATAACACTTTTACTTACTAGTTTACGTGCATTTATGTATTTAATTTTTATTTATCCAAGGTAAGGCAGTTTAGAACATATTTTACAAAGTGATTTCCAGCAAGAAAAAACATGTATTTGTTTTCTAATTTTGTTTAAATCCTGTGCTTTTTTTTAGATCAAGGTTACTAGGTACACCTAAAACATGGATAAAATCATAAAATCACAACAATTTGATAGTATTAAGAAAAAAGTCCTTAACACATTGCAACTTTTGTCCGCATCAATCTCAAAATAGTCCCTCGAAATCCTGGAGAGACTGCAAAATGTTTCAGATTGGACGGCATCATTTATGCTCCGCCCCTTTCAGGTTGTCCTACAGCAAATTAAGGCCCGTTAAACTTTTCAATCTGGCCCGCCGGACATTCCCAATTAACTTTTTTTTAGATGTTTAAGATGTAAAGTGTAGCTGTCATTATGATGTGCAGTGATGTTTTCTAATGACCGTAAGTCTTCAACTATACTAAGTATTTACATGCTTGGAATCTGCGCTTTTGCATGATATACTAGTTACTATGGTCATCTAATGAGTCACTATGGTCATATAATAAATAAATAAAGTTGATTTGATTTGATTGATGGTAATCTAATTAGTTACTATGGTCATCTAATTAGTTACTATGGTAATCAAAATCACAGCAGCTCAGACCAAGCAGTGTGGGTGGGGAGCGTTTCCACAGAGTGTTTCCAGAGCTTGAAATGTGGGTGTCAGGGACAGACGTGGAAGGAGATTTTTTATAACAAAATTCTAAAGCTTCGTGATATATCACATATATCAGATAGTAGGTGTTTTTTGTTTTTTTTTACTCTTCGCGTTCATATTTCGTTATTTGTTGCATTTTTGTTGCGTTTCGCTTGATTGTAAAATATGTGGATGGAGAGGGGGTGTGACGTTCATATGTTGTCAATATTCAGTGTTTTATCGTTCATAGTTAATATTGTAAACCCCACATTCTTTATTTTCATGTACATTCTGGGTGTCTCATTCAGTAAAAAAAATTAAAATTCCATTCCCTTTTTTAAGGCAGTCTGTCATAACGTTTTTAGCATTTAATCAAACATTATTGTGAGTTTTTTGTATTAGTGTACCTAAAAATAGATATACCGGCCCCCAGACACATTTTTTTTCTCTAAATTTGGCCCCCGAGGCAAAATAATTGCCCAGGCCTGTCCTACAGATTGTCAAATACGATTTTGTGCTGAAATTCTTCTTCAGCTATATCTCGCAGCAGACTTGAGCATACATGAAAATAAGCATGATTGGAGTTGTTCTGGTCGTGTTTTTACAGTAAGCCTTTACAGTAAGTTCTAAAGCTTAGTGATGTATCAGATAGTAGGTGTTTTTTTTTTTACTCTTCGCGTTCATATTTCGTTATTTGTTGCATTTTTGTTGCGTTTCGCTTGATTGTAAAATATGTGGATGGAGAGGGGGTGTGACGTTCATATGTTGTCAATATTCAGTGTTTTATCCTTCGTAGTTAATATTGTAAATCCCACATTCTTTATTTTCATGTACATTCTGGGTGTCTCATTCAGTAAAAAAAATTTAAAATTCCATTCCCTTTTTTCAAGGCGGTCTGTCATAACGTTTTTAGCATTTAATCAAACATTATTGTGAGTTTTTTATATTAGTGTACCTAAAAATAGATAAACCGGCCCCCAGACACATTTTTTTTCTCAAAATTTGGCCCCCGAGGCAAAATAATTGCCCAGGCCTGTCAAATATGATTTTGTGCTGAAATTCTTCTTCAGCTATATCTCGCAGCAGACTTGAGCATACATGAAAATAAGCATGATTGGAGTTGTTCTGGTCGTGTTTTTACAGTAAGCATTTAGAAATGATTAAAAATATGAAGAAAAAAAGTATTAGGGTTTTATCAACTATTCACACAAGTAATATTGATGTATTCTACATCAGACTATGGTAATCTTTAAAGGGGTGTGCTCACTTTCTATATCCACTGTACTTCCCTCATTCAGGCCTATCACACTTCCCCGAGAAGATATCCAAATAAATAACAATTACTCATCAAATTAACATTTGGAATCATCAATTTAATACATAATAAATACAACATCTCTGCTCATCCAAGCTTTTGTACAACACCACTGCAGCTGCTGATGCTAATACAGGTTTTATGGTGCGACGACGGTGATGCCTTGTGTTTAGAAAGAGGACACACAATATACAAGATATACTTTGAAGTGTACATAAAGATTCTGTACAACCAAGCGTATGCCTCGGAATGAAAGAAGGCACTACATACGTCCTTCCTTACTAGTGATACGTACCAGGAGGTGGCATTAAGGCAGTGGTTATCCTATATATTTCAGTGTCGTAATAACTAGCAGGGACAGCCTTTATGTTCTGAAACATAAAGTGAAGGTTTGAGGTGGTTGGGCGACAGCGAGAATGTGATTTTTTTGGGGGTTTCTTTTAAATCGCTTGACAACTTCATGGCCTTTCAAGTTCAATCAAAGACAGCCTAAAGGTAACGTGTCAAGAAATTCACATTTTCACTGATTCAATGCCTTTTTCCTCTGGTAGCAAGAATGTGGAGCTGAGTCCAGTAATGCTGTTTGTCCCATATTTGACATACCACGAACATGCAGCTTTGGAAAATGAAGCAATACGTTCATCCACACTGCGACAAATATTCAGAGTGAGTGTGCAAAGTGGACTTTTTTTTTTTTATTAATGCTCACACGCACAATTATCATATTGGGTAGAGCATGTGGGTGGTATGAAATGTGATGGATTTCATGTTTTAATATATTTTCATAGGATTTTGAGCGACTACCGGAGGGTATATTTTTATTCAAGTCATCTGTGACCCTCAACCTAATCATTCTGCTGTCGACTGACAGGAAATCTTCAGATAATATTTGCTTTTGATCCGTCCATCTCATGGGTAATAAATATCATACAATAATCCACAATTATTAATGAGAAAGGACACGGTGGGAGTTTTAACCATGTTGGAATGCCCAAATCCTCCCCCTTGTATTTGATTAGGAGGAACATGAATTTAGCACCAAACAGGAAACAGACCTAAATATACGTATGTTTTTTTTTTTACACTTAAAACCAACATACCTCCCCTAAGAGTGGAGCATATTGTATTTTTGATCAGGCAGGTGAAACTACGAATACTTACATTATGGGACCACTGCCTTGAAAAATGAAGGAAAAAATTGACGGATGAAAGTAGCAAGATTGGAATGTCGTTTTATTTTGGACCACATGTTAATCTAGTGCATTTTGCAAGCCTAACGTTCTCCGATGACGACGTCCAACTTGACAAACTACTGACGATCAATACTGAACATTTGCACTCATGGTGCATCACAGCAGTGCCACTTTACACATACAGTATACCTAAAATCACCTCATAGCTACCGAGAGTAAACCGCTTTCTTAAAATCTGTACAGGCGACTCAATTAAAAAAACAAAACAACTGACTCGCCAGCCACTCTATTAGGTACATGTAAATAAGAAAATTAAAAAACCGACAAATTTGAAGCGGTATGACTCACCTCGCCACATCTTGCTTCAAATTTGTCAGTTTATTAATTTTCTTATTTTTAAAGCATATTCTACATATTTCTGGTCCTAAACGAAGCATTTTCAATAGAGATGTCCGATAATGGCTTTTTTGCCGATATCTGATATTCCCGATATTGTCCAACTCTTAATCGGCATCGGTTGATAACACATTATTACGCCTAAATTTGTTGTATGGAAAAAAAATGCCAACATGGCACTGCCATATTTATTATTGAAGTCACAAAGTGCATTATTTTTTTTAACATGCCTCAAAACAGCAGCTTGGAATTTGGGACATGCTCTCCCTGAGAGAGCATGAGGAGGTTGAGGTGGGCGGGGTTAATAATAATAATAATAACTGGGATTTATATAGCGCTTTTCTAAGTACCCAAAGTCGCTTTACATGTAGAACCCATCAATCATTCACACCTGGTGGTGGTAAGCTACTTTCATAGCCACAGCTGCCCTGGGGAAGATTGACGGAAGCGTGGCTGCAATTTGCGCCAACGGCCCCTCCGACCACCACCTATCATTCAATTCACCGGTGTGAGTGGCACCGGGGGCAAAGGGTGAAGTGTCCCGCCCAAGGACACAACGGCAGCGATTTTTGGATGGTAAGAGGCGGGGAGCGAACCTGCAACCCTCAGGTTTGTGGCACGGTTGCTCTACCCACTACGCCATGCCGCCCCATGTTGAGATGGGGGGGTTCTGGGTTGAGATGGGGGGGTTCTGGGTATTTGTTCTGTTGTGTTTGTGTTGTGTTACGGTGCGGATGTTCTCCCGAAATGTGTTTGTCATTCTTGTTTGGTGTGGGTTCACAGTGTGGCGCATATTTGTAACAGTGTTAAAGTTGTTTATACGGCCACCCTCAGTGTGACCACAAGTATGCCTTGCATTCACTTGTGTGTGTGAAAAGCCGTAGATATTATGTGATTGGGCCGGCACGCAAATGCATTGCCTTTAAGGCACGCCCCCAATATTGTTGTCTGGGTGGAAATCGGGAGAAATTCGGGAGAATGGTTGCCCCGGGAGATTTTCGGGAGGGGCAATGAAATTCGGGAGTCTCTCGGGAAAATCGGGAGGGTTGGCAAGTATGACTGGGAGACGCAACTGCTCTGTACTTCGTACAGCTGCGTTTTAAAAAGTCATACATTTTACTTTTTGAAACCGATACCGATAATTTCCGATATTACATTTTAAAGCATGTATTGGCCAATGATATCGGCAGTCCGATATTATCGGACATCTCTAATTTTCAAGGATGCTCATGGCTAAATAAACTAAAAATCTCAATACTACAGTAGAGGAGAGCAAACCAATCAGAGCAGGTTTTTGAGTATCATTCAGCCTCAGGCAGGATTACTATACTGGATCAAAAGAGTGTAACGGTGATTAAAGGGTGTTATTTTATGTCTAGATGTCTTTTTTTATGCTCTAGCAATGAAAATATCTGATTAATGATTCCTACTTCGCGGAAATTAATCACAGTTGTGTTTGGAACCAATTAACAGCGATAAACGATACATTAGATTGGGAAAAAAAATTTTTTAGGATATCCAGCAGTTTTAAAAGGTCTCCAGAGATAATGTAAAGTAACTGCCTTTGTCCGACGATGATAAGGTGTACCTAATAAAGTGGCCTTTTGTCAGCATGTGTAACACTTGGCAGTCATGTTTGAGCAGGAAGTGTTATGAAATTGCAGCAAGAGCTGGCCTCTGACCCGTTAGATATGAATGTGTTGACACTGTGTCCAGGTTGTTAACCTTTAAGATGACTCACAAAAAGAAACCCGATAAAAAAAAAAAAAACCATGATGATGAGCGTTATATTTGTGCACGGCGACAAACTCCAAGCTGGCATACACACACACACAGGCCATGTTCATCTTGCCCAAAACGGTCCAATGTAAAATATCTAAAGCAACAAGCATGTTTAGGGGACAAAAGAAATAGAACAAGGCACAAAATTGTCTGTAAAATAAAGAAACTGTACATAATATCTCGGCCCCAGCAGTCCAGAAAGGGTTTAGAAAGGAGACACTTCTTAACATGTGGCCATGCCAGTCCTAGGTCATCCTCATTAAGTCTGGCCCCTCCCCCTAACAATCAACCTAATCAAAGTTAGACACAATAACTCCACTTTTTAGTTTTAGATGTAATACTCCTTTTTCTCATCTGTGTTGTTGTGTCCACCCTCGGCGTTGATGATGGCCGTGTCGGCGTCGGCGGCGTCGTCCGCTCCTTTGGCTTCGTGCGTGAAGTAGGTGCCTGGACATGAACACCAGTATTAAAAACGCGACTCCATCCCATCGCACGGCGAAACAAGGCTCGAACCGAGAGATGAGTTCATGATCAAGTATGATTGGTCAGGCGTTACCTTTGTGTCTGGCAAAGTATCGACCAAGAACAATGAGTGCGCAGAGGATGGCAAACATCACTACGGCAACCACCCCGCCGATGACGGCATGGTCGATTTTGGGTGGCGCCCCCTCGCCGGCTCGGGAGTCTGAAAAGACAAATTGACCACATGTGAACCAAACAGTCAGGTCCACTTGTACTTTGCCTTCATCAATCGCATGTATACAGTAAACAATGGCTTTGAATAGAAATGACCCAAAGGGAGAGGCAGTGTTGCAGCATAAACGTTAGGGGTAGGGATGTCCCGATCCAGGTTTTTTGCACTTCCGATCCGATACCGATATTGTTTTTGCACTTCTGATCCGATACCGATACTGACTGATACTGGCCTATCCGAGCATGTATTAAAGTTTAAAGTTATTTAGCCTACTTAGTTGTCAGAATCATGTTGAAAAGGGTTTTAGTACTCTTGATAACAACTAGCCAGCTGAATTAGGGGAGTTTGAATAATACACAATGGTTGGTAACAAGAAACTGACCTGTTTATTCAAGGATAAACACAAAATAGACCAAATTATACATGACAAACAGAAATGGCATCATTGAACTAGGACTGGGCGATATGGCCTTTTTTTAATATTGCGATATTTTAAGGCCATATTGCGATACACGATATATATCTCGATATTTTGCCTTAGCCTTGAATGAACACTTGATGCATATAAGCACAGCAGTATGATGATTCTATGTGTTTTGATTGATTGATTGAGACTTTTATTAGTAGGTTGCACAGTGAAGTACATATTCCGTAACACCCCAATACGTTTTATCAACTTGTTTAAGTCGGGGTCCACTTAAATTGATTCATGATACAGATATATACTATCAGATATATACTATCATCATAATACAGTCATCACACAAGATAATCACATTGAATTATTTACATTATTTATAATCCAGGGTGTGGAGGGGGGCGCCGGATGTAAGTGTCAAAAAGACAGCCAAAAGAGTTTGATATGAGAATAAATCTAAAGTTAAAATATAGGGTAGAAATGCACCCATTTGCAGGAAATGTAGTCTTGATTTTCAAAATGTTCTTTCAAGGCTTGCATGTCTACATTAAAACATTCTTCTTCATACTGCATTAATATATGCTACTTTTAAACTTTCATGCAGAGAAGGAAATCACAACTAAATAGATCACTAATTTTTTCAGACGGTGTTGATCTGGAAATTTTTGCATCAGCATTTTGATGGTGTGGACGAGTGGCACCGAATGGAGATAAGCGTCTCGACAGACGTCACAATATTTGAACAATGATGACGAAAACTGTTTTCTCTGTCGTGTCCGTGTGTCGAAAATTGTTATGCGCTTATTTTTTTATTTGATTTTGTGCGTGGCATATAATTGCCATGCGCAGAGGACGCTTGAGCAGTGCGCAATTGCACAGGCGCGCACCTTAGAGGGAACGTTGCTCGCACGGCTGCGCTAGCATCACAGCTAACGTTAGCCATGCTGCTACCTCTCTGCTCGGGGAGGGCGTATACGTATGTGACGTATGGCGTGACAGTATGTGACATGTGTAAGAAGGTGCGCTTGCTGTCTGTGAGAGGGAGACACAGGAAAGAGTGAGAAGAGCCTGTCGTGTAATGCCAGCAGCTAAAAGCAACTGCGTGAGAATCCACAGACCTGTGGATGTGTTGAAGGTGTGCTGGAAAATGCGGAACGGAAATTAGGGAGCAGCAGAAAAGTGGAATGTATTATTTAAATCGGTGCGTTGGAAAACACGGACCGGAGTTTGTTTTTAAACTGGATCTGGATCGGCATTTTCCCATGCCTTGCCGATACGCATTTTTTGGCAAATATCGGCGGCCGATCCGATCCAAATATCGGATCGGGACATCCTTACTATGGATTAGTTTGTTTGATTAATCGAGTAATGCGTATTTTAGGGAAAATAGTTGAAATAAACAACAGTATTTTTTTGCTTGCCCTTACCCCAATTCTTTTTTTTCTTATAAATGCCCAGCATAACATTAAAATTGCACTTTTAACATGTGTGCTTTAATCTTTTCATTTTTATTTTTAATAACAATCTCTCCGATATTAGCCGCCCACACACCAGAAACTATGTCTGCGTATTTATAGTTCCAGGCACTCCATGCAGTTTAAATTTAATAAATTCTTATTAGTTATACTCACTAAACAATTCATTGTAGCAACAGTAATAAATAAATAAATAAATCAAAGCTTTTTAAACAAATCTAGTCATTCAATTCAATTGATTAAAATGTGCTGCCTATTTTACAGAGCAATACATGGAAGTAGCAGCTATTTAATTAACAGACTGCCGAAAGAAAAATCTGTTATTTTTCCTCCAAGCGACGCCTCGTGACCTAACCACAAAGAAGTGCAGCTCAAAGAAATGCCATCTTATGTTGTTTACTGATTTCTTAAAAAAAGGAGATGCTACAATGGCACTATTTATTTTTTCCCCCAGGGGGATGCTAAATGTGTTAACTTATTAAACTAAAGCACCCACAAATAGACTATTAAAGCATTTTGTTTTGTCTTAGCGACAGACACTGCGAACCCATGCAAGGACTGTATTTCAAAGTGACAATCGTGCTGCGTGGTCTTTTTCTTCTCAATTTGTCTCCTTTCAGAGCGTCAAGTACAGTCTGATTGTGTGTGAGAACATTCTAATGAAACATTCATTCACACATCAAGCACACAGCTGCAAAGATAGAGCTGCATCATGTCTCTGTTCAGTCTGAGCCATGGCAACTGTGGCATACTGTAATTAAAGCCACAGTATGCAAGTCATTTACCTGTAATGAAAAAGATATTCTCCATTAATGGCAGAACAACCCCAAATTGTCGACTTTAGCAGTCTATAATACTGGTGGACCAGCCAGGACACCTGAGTTGAGTTTGAGTTTATTTCGAACATGCATGCATACAACATGATACATCACAATTTCCAGTTTCTCTTTTCAACATGTTCGAAAAGGAGTAGGAAGAAACAGAGCTTATTTAATCCTACCCCTTTTCTTTTACATTACAGTTGCTAACACTTTTGTTCACTTCCTGTTCTCAATTTATTCACAATATACTCCATAAGTAATCACAATAAAAATAAATAAATAAATAATACTCTGTGAAGGGAGTTACATTTCATATGGTGAGATGAGTAAGATTATTTTGAAAATTAATGGATGGATGAAATAAATTCAGAATGTTTATCATGGTTCTTCTTTTTTGTACTTTGTAAACACTTTAAGTTTGAAGAGTTTCTTGAAGTGAATCATATTAGTACTTTGTTTGATTTCTTTGCTTAATCCATTAATCCATTTAATCCGATCCAGATTTTTGCACTTCCGATCCGATACCGATATTGTTTTTGCACTTCCGATCCGACCGATACTGGCCTAGCATGTATTAAAGTTTAAAGTTATTTAGCCTACTTAGTTGTCAGAATCATGTTGAAAAGGGTTTTAGTACTCTTGATAACAACTAGCCAGCTGAATTAGGGGAGTTTGAATAATACACAATGGTTGGTAACAAGAAACTGACCTGTTTATTCAAGGATAAACACAAAATAGACAAAATTATACATGACAAACAGAAATGGCATCATTGAACTAGGGTTGGGCGATATGGCCTTTTTTTAATATTGCGATATATTTAGGCCATGTCACGATACACCATATATATGTGGATATTTTGCCTTAGCCTTGAATGAACACTTGATGCATATAATCACAGCAGTATGATGATTCTATGTGTACATTAAAACATTCTTCTTCATACTGCATTAATATATGCTACTTTTAGACTTTCATGCAGAGAAGGAAATCACAACTAAAAAAATCACTATTTTTTTCATACGGTGTTGATCTGCATTTTGATGGTGTGGACGTGTGGCACCGAATGGAGATAAGCGTCTCGGCAGACGTTACAATATTTGAACAATGATGACGAAAACTGTTTTCTCTGTCGTGTCCGTGTGTCGAAAATTGTTATGCGCTTATTTTTTTATTTGATTTTGTGCATGGCATAGATTTGCCGTGCGCAATTGCACAGGCGCGCACCTTAGCGGCTGCGCTAGCATCACAGCTAACGTTAGCCATGCTGCTACCTCTCTGTTCGGGGAGGACGTATACGTATGTGACGTATGTCGTGACAATATGTGACGTGTGTAAGAAGGTGCGCTCGCTGTCTGTAAGAGGGAGACACAGGAAAGAGTGAGAAGAGACTGTCGTGTAATGCCAGCAGCTAAAAGCAACTGCATGAGAATCCACAGACCTGTGGATGTGTTGAAGGTGTGCTGGAAAATGCGGAACGGAAATTAGGGAGCAGCAGAAAAGTGGAATGTATTATTTAAATCGGTGCGTTGGAAAACACGGACGGGAGGTTTTTTTTAAAACTGGATCTGAATCGGCATTTTCCCATGTCTTGCCGATACGCAATTTTTGGCAAATATCGGCAGCCGATCCGATCCAAATATCGGATCGGGACATCCCTAATCCATTCCATCATTTAATTCCACATACTGATATACTGAAGGTCTTAAGTGTTGTACGTGCGTACAAATGTTTTAAATTACATTTTTCTGTAAGATCATATTTCTCCTCTTTTTTTGAGAAGAATTGTTGTCCATTCTTGGGTAGCAGATTTTAGTTGTTTGCAAATTCACTATGTCGTGGAATTTCAGTATTTTTGCTTCAATAGATAAAGGGTTTGTATGTTCTCTATATCAGTGTTTTTCAACCACTGTGCCGCGGCACACTAGTGTGCCGTGAGATACAGCCTGGTGTGCCGTGGGAGATTATCTAATTTCACCTATTTGAGTTAAAAATATTTTTTGCAAACCAGTAATTATAGTCTGCAATTGATGTGTTGTTGAGTGTCGGTGCTGTTTAGAGCTCGGCAGCGTACTCTTCCATATCAGTAGGTGGCAGCAGGTAGCTAATTGCTTTGTAGATGATGGAAACAGCAGGAGGCAGTGTGCAGGTAAAAAGGTGTAATGCTTAAACCAAAAATAAACAAAAGGTGAGTGCCCCTAAGAAAAGGCATGGAAGCTTAGGGAAGGCTATGCAGAACGAAACTAAAACTGAGCTGGATGACAGCAAAACTTACTGTGGAGCAAAGACAATGTACATCCAAACATGACATGACAATCAACAATGTCCTCACAAAGAAAGATAAAAACTGAAATATTCTTGATTGCTAAAACAAAGTAGATGCAGGAAATATCGCTCAAAGGAAGACATGAAACTGCTACAGGAAAATACCATAAAAAGAGAAAAAGCCACCAAAATAGGAGCGCAAGACAAGAAGTAAAACACTACACAAAACAGCAAAAAAAGTCCAAATAAGTCAGGGTGTGATGTGACAGGTGGTGACAGTACACCTACTTTGAGACAAGAGCTATAGTGATGCATGCTTGGTTATGCTTTAAAGTCATATCCAACAATTGCGACAACGACTTTTTACTGTCAACTGAGTTTCGTTTTTTTATGATTTCTGCTGGTGGTGTGCCTCCGCATTTTTTCAACGCAAAAAAATGTGCCATAGTTCAAAAAAGGTTGAAAAACGCTGCTCTATATCCAACATTTTGTATTATTCTAACTGATCTTTTTTGTAACACTGTTAATGAATGAAGTGTACTTTATCAAGCCCGCGAACACCTGGATATGATTATTAAGTACTTAATATTTTCTAACTAAATGTCATTGATTTTTTTCATTTTGACAGAAAAAATATATGTACTGCTTGAAATTGAAACTTTAATAGTGTCCGATATTGCAACAAATACTACAGTATATCTTCATACTTTCCAAACATGTTTTTGTCTAAATAAAAATACCTAACTACCCATCAAATTAATAAAAATGACAATAAATTTTACGTTGTTCTTAACAGCATAATTGAAAAAAAAACAACTACTACTGTTTTTTGCGTTAAAATTCTGTTGACTGAGCTGACAATTTTTGACGGTTGTTGTTTTTAACGGTGTATTACTGTAAATGGAAAGACAGATTTGTTTTTATGGTAGAAAAACTGGCAGATAAGTTGCCAGAATAAAAAAAAGGAACTTGTACTGTTTTTCTATTAACAATATAATGTTGAAAAAACCAATGTCAATTTAACTAAAAAATTCTGGCAACTAAGCTGCCAGCTTTTTCCGTAACACCCACCCCCCCCCCAAAAAAAAAAAAACAACAACACAGGGGTATGGTTTTTCCATTTACCGTAAAATGTTGGAAAAGATTAAAAAAACCCACTATTTTACAGTAACATTTTGTAAATGTAAAGTTTTTACTGTAAAATCGACAGTCTACTTAAAACAATTTATATAATTAAAAATGAAATCCAGAGGCTGTTTTGTCTAAATTAAATACTTAACTTTACAGCGAACTTCACATCAAATGAATAAAAATGACAATACATTTTACGTTGTTCTTTACAGCATATTACTGTGAATTGAAAAAAAAACTACTACTGTTTTTTGCGTTAAAATTCTGTTGACTGAGCTGCCAGTTTTTGACTGTAAAATCTACGGTTGTTGTTTTTTAACGGTGTATTACTGTAAATGGAAAGACGGTACATTTGTTTTTAAGGTAGAAAAACTGACAGAATAAAAAGCAACTTGTACTGTTTTTCCATGAACAATATAATGTTGTAAAAACAAATGTAAATTTAGCACAAAAATTCTGTCAACAAAGCTGCTAGCTTTAAAAAAAAAAAAAATAATAGTGGTACTGTTTTTCCATTTACCATAAAATGTTGTAAAAAAATAAAAAAAACACTATTTTACAGAAAATGTTTGTAAATGTAAAGTTTTTACTGTAAAATCGACAGTCTACTTAAAACAATTTATGTAATTAAAAATGAAATCCAGAGGCAAATTCATACATTGGCTGTTTTGACTAAATTAAATATTTAACTTTACAGCAAACTACCCATCAAATGAATAAAGATGACAATACATTTTACGTTGTTCTTTACAGCATATTACTGTCAATTGAAGTAAACTATTACTGTTTTTTGCGTTAAAATTCTGTTGACTGAGCTGCCAGTTTTTGACTATAAAATCTACGCTTGTTGTTTTTGACGGTGTATTACTGTAAATGGAAAGACGGTACATTTGTTTTACGGTAGAAAAACTGACAGCTAAGTTGCCAGAATAAAAAAGCAACTTGTACTGTTTTTCCATGAACAATATAATGTTGTAAAAACAAATGTAAGTTTAGCACAAAAATTCTGGAAACTAAGCTGCCAGTTTAAAAAAAAAATTGTGGTACTGTTTTTCCGTTTACCATAAAATGTTGTAAATTTTTTTTTTTAAAACACTATATTTTACAGAATATTTTTATAAATGTAAAGTTTTTACTGTAAAATGGACAGTCTACTTAAAACAATTTATAGAATTAATAATGAAATCCAGAGGCAAATTCATACATTATTGGCTGTTTTGTCTAAATTAAATACTTAACTTTACAGCAAACTACCCATCAAATGAATAAAAATTAAAATACATTTTACGTTTTTCTTAACAACATACTGAATTGAAAAAAACTACGACTGTTTTTTGCGTTAAAATTCTGTTGTCTGAGTTGCCAGTTTTTGACTGTAAAATCTACGGTTGTTGTTTTTAACGATGTATTACTGTAAATGGAAAGACGGTATATTTGTTTTTACGGTAGAAAAACTGGCAGATAATTTGCCAGAATAAACATTTTACTGTTTTTCCATTAACAATATAATGTTGAAAAAAACGAATGTAAATTTAGCACAAAAATTCTGGCAACTAAGCTTCCACCTTTATTTAAAAAATAAAAAAATAAAAATAAAAATAGTGGTACTGTTTTTCCATTTACCATAAAATGTTGTAAAAAAAACACTATATTTTACAGAAAATGTATGTAAATATAAAGTTTTTACTGTAAAATTGACCGTCTACTTAAAACAATTTATATAATTAAAAATGAAATCCAGAGGCTGTTTTGTCTAAATTAACTACTTAACTTTACAGCAAACTACCCATCAAATGAATAAAAATGACAATACATTTTACGTTGTTCTTAACAGCATATTACTGTGAATTGAAGTAAATTATTACTGTTTTTTGTGTTAAAATTCTGTTGACTGAGCTGCCAGTTTTTGACTGTAAAATCTACGCTTGTTGTTTTTAACGGTGTATTACTGTAAATGGAAAGTCGGTACATTCGTTTTTACGGTAGAAAAACTGGCAGATAAGTTGCCAGAATAAAAAAGCAACTTGTACTGTTTTTCCATTGACAATATAATGTTGTAAAAACTAATGTAAATTTAGCACAACAATTCTGTCAACTAAGCTGCCAGCTTTAAAAAAAAAAAAAAAATAGTGTTCTGTTTTTCCATTTACCATCAAATGTTGTAAAAAATAAAAAAAACACTATTTTACAGAAAATGTTTGTAAATGTAAAGATTTTACTGTAAAATCGACTTTGCGTTAACATTCTGTTGACTGAGCTACCAGTTTTTGACTGTAAAATCTACGCTTGTTGTTTTTAACGGTGTATTACTGTAAATGGAAAGACTGTACATTTGTTTTTACGGTAGAAAAAATGGCAGATAAGTTGCCAGAATAAAAAAAAAAACATGTACTGTTTTTCCATTAACAATATAATGTTGTAAAAACAAATGTAAATTTAGCACAAATAAATCTGTCAACAAAGCTGCCATCTTTAAAAAAACAAAAATAGTGGTACTGTTTTTCCATTTAACATAAAATGTTGTAAAAAAATAAAAACACTATATTTTACAGAATTTTTTTGTAAATGTAAAGTTTTTACTGTAAAATCGACAGTCTACTTAAAACAATTTATATAATTAGTAATGAAATCCAGAGGCTGTTTTGTCTAAATTAACTACTTAACTTTACAGCAAACTACCCATCAAATGAATAAAAATGACAATACATTTTACGTTGTTCTTAATTATTACTGTTTTTTTGTGTTAAAATTCTGTTGACTGACCTGCCAGTTTTTGACTGTAAAATCTACGCTTGTTGTTTTTAATGGTATAAATGGAAAGACGGTAAAAAAAAATTTTGGTAGAAAAACTGGCAGATAAATTGCCAGAATAAAAAAGCAACTTGTACTGTTTTTCCATTAACAATATAATGTTGAAAAAAAAACAACCTGCCAGCTTAAAAAAAAAAAAAATAGTGGTACTGTTTTTCCATTTACCATAAAATGTTGTAAAAACAAAAACAAAAAAACACTATATTTTACAGAATTTTTTTGTAAATGTAAAGTTTTTACTGTAAAATCAACAGTCTACTTAAAACAATTTATATAATTAATAATGAAATCCAGAGGCAAATTCATACATTATTGGCTGTTTTGTCTAAATTAAATACTTAACTTTACAGCAAACTACCCATCAAATGAATACAAATGACAATACATTTTACGTTGTTCTTTACAGCATATTACTGTGAATTTATGTAAACTATTACCGGTACTGTTTTTTGCGTTAAAATTCTGTTGACTGAGCTGCCAGTTTTTGACTGTAAAATCTACGCTTGTTGTTTTTAATGGTATAAATGGAAAGACGGTAAAAACTGGCAGATAAATTGCCAGAATAAAAAAGCAACTTGTACTGATTTTCCATGAACAATATAATGTTGAAAAAACAACAAGCTGCCAGCTTTAAAAAAAAATAGTGGTACTGTTTTTCCATTTACCATAAAATGTTGTAGAAAATTAAAAAAACACTATTTTACAGACATTTTTTTACTGTAAAATCAACAGTCTACTTAAAACAATTTATATAATTAAAAATGAAATCCAGAGGCAAATTCATACATTATTGGCTGTTACAAGTGGCCGGCCCTCAATGAAAACCAGTTTGACATCCCATCGATGCTAGCCTATTTATTTATCACAGTACGGTAAGGGGTGCCTGGAAGCAAAAACAAAAAAAAAACAACAAGAAAAAAAAAAGTCATTCTTCCTTTGTGCTGCTGAAACTATTGCCCATTACTGTGATGTCTTCCTGTGTAGCCCTTGTGCTCTAATACCGTTGGGGGAGGAATGTTTTAAGAAAGTTATTACACCGTGAAACAGTAGACACCGCTTGCAATTTTGTCGAGAGTCCCCCCACAGTAAAATATATTGTGCTTCATAAGAGACCATTTGTGGAAGCTATACAGAGCTCAATCATCAGAAAGAGACACACGTCTGCAGATAAATTGTGGAGAAATGTGAGGCTGCCTCAGGTGTCACGGAGCATCACTCTCTCACGTTTAAGGCACATTTATCCGTGCGCCCCCTCCTAAAAAGAACAAGGCAACATTTGAAGCCTTTATATTTCCAGGCCCAGAATAGTTCAGAGGCGTTTATCAATCGTCTCCGATCGGTGCACACCGGGACTGATGGAGAGGAGTGGCGGCCGAGTAGAATGGCTGCACTGTTCTTTGCTGCATGAGAGAGCAGCTCAATTTGCCACCAATCTCACTAGTCATGCTCTCGACTTGAATGATTGTGCTCAGAAGAGACCAGCAGTGAGGGAGGAAGTGAGGAATATCTCTGTTGAGTCACCTTTTATTATTAAAACAAAAATGCTGAGGCACCAACCACTTAAGTAAGATACATACCAGGACAAGTACAGTGCACTTTTAGTTGTAAGGGAGGGGTGTCCAAACTTGTTCCTCTGAAAAGTAGAAGCGTCTTTGATATCTATCAATCAATCAATCAATCAATTAATCAATGTTTGTTTATAAAGCCCTAAATCACAGGTGTCTCAAAGGGCTGCACAAGCCACAACGACATCCTCGGTTCAGATCCCACAGTTTCACTTTTTGTTCATTAAACAGGAAGCCAACTACCGTATTTTTCGGACTATAAGTCGCAGTTTTTTTCATAGTTTGGCCGGGGGTGCGACTTATACTCAGGAGCGACTTATGTGTGAAATGATGAATGCATTACCGTAAAATATCAAATAATATTATTTATCTCATTCACGTAAGAGACTAGACGTATAAGATTTCATGGGATTTAGCGATTAGGAGTGACAGATTGTTTGGTAAACGTATAGCATGTTCTATATGTTATAGTTATTTGAATGACTCTTACCATAATATGTTACGTTAACATACCAGTTGGTTATTTTTATGACCTATAAAGAATGTTGTTCACTATTCTTTATTTAATTTAAATTGCCTTTCAAATGTCTATTCTTAGTGTTGGCTTTTATCAAATACATTTCCCCAAAAAATGCGACTTATACTCCAGTGCGACTTATATATGTTTTTTTCCTTCTTTATTAGGCATTTTCGGCCGGTGCGACTTATACTCCGGAGCGACTTATACTCCGAAAAATACGGTATTTAGGCAGGTCAAATATGTAAAGCAGGTAACTACCGTATTTTTCGGACTATAAGGCACACTTAAAATCCTTTTTCTTCTTCTCAAAACTTGACCGTGTACAGAATAATTCTGGTTTTGCTTACCGACCTCGAAGCTATATTATTTGGTACATAGTGTAATGATAAGTGTGACACATAAAAGATACGTGTAGACTGCAATGTGACTCAAGTTAAACACCAATATTTTATATGTTCCACTGAAAATACAGAACATCACACACGGCGCTCAAAAATCTATCAACACGTTTAGTACGACTTTGGTAAGCTATGAACCCACACCGCTTAATGCAACATAGGAGTATTATTATGGTGTGTATAAGGTAAGACATATTATCTGCCGTTTTATTTCGCAATATTATGCAAAAGGAACTTTTCTTACCTTCTGGTACCTGCTGATCTGTATTTGGGATCTGCATAAGTCCGCCTTTAACTTAAAGTACCAATGATTGTCACACACACACTAGGTGTGATGAGCATTTGACCCATCACCCTTGATCACCCCCTGGGAGCGGTGGCCGCGCCCGGGAATCATTTATGGTGATTTAACCCCCAATTCCAACCCTTGATGCTGAGTGCAAATGGCTCCCATTTTTATAGTCTTTGGTATGACTCGGCCGGGGTTTGAACTCACAACCTACCGATCTCAGGGCGGACACTCTAACCACTAGGCCACTGAGTAGTCCGTGCCGACGCCGTAGTCGATAAGCTTCTTCTTTTTCGCTATCTTCTTGTTATGTGACATTCATCCTCCGCTGTTGCCATTTCTAATATAAAGTAGTGTAAAGTTCTTACTTATATCTGTCAATAAACTCACAATGAAAGCGCTAAAACATACCGGTATAGTGAGTTTACATTATTCACCCTAGGAACTTTAGTTATTAGGGGGTTCCGGTCGATGGGAGCCTCACCCAAGGAACTTTAGTTTTTAGAGAGTTCCGGTCGATCAGAGAACAAACTTTCACGAGCAACGGAATCCAGGAAGCAGCTGACCACTCACGGTACCACTATAAATAGTTTGTCTGCGTTAGATATAATATATAATAACAATATCACTAATAGTTGGTTAATATTCAAGTCACAAAATGTAAATGGAGTATTGTTGGCGCTTTTTGGATGGTTACATATTGGGCTTTTGGGGCGGAATAAAGGACCTCCCATTGGCACCGAGTTAAAATGCATAAAAACATAGTACCGTATTTTTCAGACTATAAGTCGCAGTTTTTTTCATAGTTTGGCCTGGGGTGCGACTCAGGAGCAACTTATGTGTGAAATTATTAACACATTACCGTAAAATATCAAATAATATTATTTATCTCATTCACGTAAGAGACTAGAAGTATAAGATTTCATGGGATTTAGCGATTAGGGGTGACAGATTGTTTGGTAAACGTATAGCATGTTCTATATGTTATAGTTATTTGAATGACTCTTACCATAATATGTTACGTTAACATACCAGTTGGTTATTTATGCCTCATATAACGTACACTTATTCAGCCTGTTGTTCACTGTTCTTTATTTATTTTAAATTGCCTTTCAAATGTCTATTCTTGGTGTTGGCTTTTATCAAATACATTTCCCCAAAAAATGCGACTTATACTCCAGTGCGACTTATATATGTTTTTTTCCTTCTTTATTATGCATTTTCGGCCGGTGCGACTTATACTCCGAAAAATACGGTATTTAGGCAGGTCAAATATGTAAAGCAGGTAACTACCGTATTTTCCGGACTATAAGGCACACTTAACATCCTTTTTTTCTTCTTCTCAAAACTCGACCGTGTGCGGAATAATTCTGGTTTTGCTTACCGATCTCGAAGCTATATTATTTGGTACATGATGTAATGATAAGTGTGACCGGTAGATGGCAGTCACACATAAGAGATACGTGCAGACTGCAATGTGACTCAAGTAAACAACACCAACATTTTATATGTTCCATTGGAAATATAGAACATTACACACGACGCTCAAAAATCTTTCAAAACGTTTTAGTAGGACTTTGGTAAGCTATGAAGCCACACCGCTTGATGGATTGTACTGTGCTTCAACATAGGAGTATTATTATGGTGTGTGTATAAGGTAAGACATATTATCTGGCGTTTTGTTTCGCAATATTATGCAAAAGCAACTTTTCTTACCTTCTGGTACCTGCTGATCTGTATTTGGGGTCTGCATAAGTCCGCCTTTGTAGTCCGTGTCGACACCGTAGTCGATAAGCTTCTTCTTTTTCTCTATCTTCTTGTTATGTGACATTCATCCTCCGCTGTTGCCATTTCTAATATAAAGTAGTGTAAAGTTCTTATATCTGTCAGTAAACTCGCCATGAAAGCACTAAAACATACCGGTGTAGTGAGTTTACATTATTCACCCAAGGAACTTTAGTTATTCGAGAGTTCCGGTCGATCTGAGACTGGGTTCCCACGATCTACAACAAACTTTCAGGAGCAAAGGGATCGAGAAAGCAGCTGACCACTCACGGTACCACTGTAAATAGTTTGTCTGCGTTAGCGCTTATAATAACAATATCACTAATAGTTGGTTAATATTCAAGTCACAAAATGTAAATGCAGTATTGTTGGCGCTTTTTGGATGGTTACATGTTGGGTTTTAGGGGAGGAATAGAGGACCACCCATTGGCTCCGGTGTAAGCTGTCTTTTATTCATGTTTATTTACGAGTTAAAATGCATAAAAAAATAGTATATATCTGTCGTCAGGTCTTTCATAATGGTTCAGAAAGATAAGCAAAATTCCCCCAAAAAGTGCAACTCCCTTTGCCGATGAGTGGGTCTATTCAGGTCTATTTTCATATAAAATCCAATCCACTTTATTTATATAGCACATTTAAACAACAAAATGAAGGCTCACCGGATTATAAGACGCGTTGAAAGGGTAATATTAAGATTTTTTTCTACATTTACAACACTTCCTTGTGGTCTCCAATGCATTTGCTTGATTTTTTGTATTTTTCTGGAAAGCTATATTGATTATGGCCGTCAGCAAATACAAATCTATACATTTGCCGCACCGTTTTATAAGCCGCAGGGTTCAAATTGTAGGAAAAAAAAGTAGCGGCGTATAGTACAGACTTTACGGTAAGTTAAAATTGTACGCTACTTTGTATGAGAAATAGCAATATTGGAGGATGAATGCACCACAGCAAGCGGATATTGAAAAGGAAGGAGCTTATTGACTATTGTGCGGACTACAATGAGAAATATAATCTTAGAGAAAAATGTAATTTAAAACATTTGTATGCACGTACAACACTTAAGACCTTCAGTATATCAGTATGTGGAATTAAATGATGGAATGGATTAAGCAAAGCAATCAAACAAAGTACTAATATGATCCACTTCAAGAAACTCTTCAAACTTGAAGTGTTTACAAAGTACAAAGAAGAAGAACCATGATAAACATTCTGAATTTATCTCATCCATCTATTCCAGGGGTGCTCAAACTTTTTCTGCAGGCGAGCTACTTTTCAATTGATCAAGTCGTGGGGATCTACCTCATTCATATATATAATTTATATTTACTTATTTATGAAATATATGTTTTTGTTAACAAGTTAAAGGTGTTTAATGATAATGCAAGCATGTTTAACACATATAGTTAATATTGTTAAAAAATTTAAGGTGTTTAATGATAATACAAGCATGTTTAACACATAGTTAATATTGTTAATAAATTAAAGGTGTTTAAAGATAATACAATCATGTTTAACACATATAGTTAATATTGGTAATACGTTAAAGATGTTTAAAGATAATACAAGCATGTTTAACACATATAGTTACTATTGTTAACAACGTAAAGGTGGTTAAAGATAATACAAGCATGTTTAACACATATAGTTAATATTGTTAACAACGTAAAGGTGGTTAAAGATAATACAAGCATGTTTAACACATATAGTTAATATTGTTAACAAGTTAAAGGTGTTTAATGATAATACAAGCATGTTTAACACATATAGTTAATATTGTTAATAAGGTGTTTAAAGATAATACAAACATGTTTAAAGATAATACAAACATGTTTAACACATATAGATTCCTTTCTTTCATGAAGACAAGAATATAAGTTGGTGTATTACCTGATTGTGATGACTTGCATTGATTGGAATCAGACAGTGGTGATGATAACGTCCGCATTTTCGAATGGAGGAGAAAAAAAGTCCTCCTTTCTGTCCAATACCACATGAAAGTGGTTGGTTTTTGGCATCTTATTTGTCCAGCTTCCGTACTCCTTTGTATACACTTTACAAGAAATACATTGTCGGCAAACTCTGTAGCTTGCTAGCTTGTGCACGCCAGCTTTCTGAGACTCTTATTTTGTTAGTGCAACTGTGCAGTCGGTCTTTGGAGTTTTGACGACAGGTACGGCGCCAGAGTCTGTTGAAATAAAGTGTTTCTCGCCTTCCAGTTGGTAATTTTATTGAGCTGGCAGCAGCCAGCGTCATCTCAGAAGACCCTCGGGTTCCGTGAATGTCAATCAAGTGACGAAAGTGACGTCATAGTGAAGATTTATGATCGCTCATTTTTAGGACTATTTTTTTAATGGCTGGCTGGTGATCGACTGACACACCCTCCGCGATCGACCGGTAGCTTGCGATCGACGTAATGAGCACCCCTGATCTATTCATTCTCAAAATAATCTTACTCATCTCACCATATGAAGTATAACTTACTTCACCGATTACTATTTATTTATTTTTATTGTTATTACTTATGGAGTATATTGTGAATAAATTGAGAACAGGAAGTGAACAAAAGTGTTAGCAACTGCTATGTAAAGGAAAAGGGGTAGGTTAAATAAGCTCTGCTTCTTCCTACTCCTTTTCCAACATGTTGAATAGAGAAACAGGTAATTGTGATGTATCATGTTGTATGCTTGCATGTTAGAAATAAACTCAACTCAACTCAACAATAGCGGACACGCGCACATTTTTGGGAGTAATGCAGATCCCAAATACACATCAATAGGTATGAAAAGTTGGTTTTACATAACATTGTGAAACAAAAGGCCAGAAAATGTCTCCTAATAGGTGCCATTTACAGGTACTTGTTTGTGTCATTTATTGAACAGGCTTTAGTCAACCTGCAGTTCACATGTAGCTCTTTTTCTGGTCACACTACCAAATAAAATTGCTTCGGGGTCGGTAATCACAACCAGAATTAATATGTACATTAGGCGCACCGCATTATAAGGCGCACTGTATATTTTTTTTATCGAATGAAAGGATTTTAAGTGTGCCTTATATTCCGAAAAATGTGGTACTATTCTTCTTATGAAATACTACTCACATTGTCCCTTAATGCAGTGGTCCCCAACCACCGGTACCGGTCCGTGGATCGATTGGTACCGGGCCGCACAAGAAAAAAAAAATAAAAATATATATATATATATATTTATTTTATTTAATTTATTTTTATTAAATCAACATAATAAAAAAAAAGATACACTTACAATTAGTGCACCAACCCAAAAAACCTCCCTCCCCCATTTACACTCATTCACACAAAAGGGTTGTTTCTTTCTGTTATTAATATTCTGGTTCCTACATTATATATCAATGTATATCAATACAGTCTGCAGGGATACAGTACGTAAGCACACATGATTGTATTTCTTTATGACAAAAAAAAAAAAAAATACCATCCCCCCCACCCCCTCCAGTCTGAGCACAACTTCTTCGGAGCACCATCACCCTTCGTTCAAACTGCTGCTCACTTTGCACACGCTTAGAAAATGGAGGTGCTTAAACCAGATCACCGGCGCGTGACATGCAGGCCTGAGCAAGTGCGTGTGTTGACTGTGCCGAATGCCAGGAAGCACAGCCAAGTCCCAGAGGAAAGGTAAAGGTCCAAGCTGCACTTTAATGAACATCTACCCCCTAAAAAAAAGGACTATACACCGCTCAAAAAGGTTCATTATGTCTTCTTATTTATATATTTGTTCAAATGTTCTTGTAATCAGACCATATTTTTGGTATGTATGTTTCGACTGTCATCTGCAGTCTTCCTCAGAAAGGTCACCTGACCACCTGGCATTACAAGAACATTTGAAAAAGTATATATATTTAAAAAAAAGTAGGACTTTACACTATTTGCAGCCTTGCACCTTCACACACACCCTCCTCCTCCAACAGCCTTGCCTTCATGCCCTAACCTTGCCCCATGCTGTCTTCCATTTGACTCAGCAGCCAGGAAACAAGCCTTGCCACACCAGAGGAGGGTTTTATATAAGGAGAGGTGGGGAGAAAAAAAAAGGTCAGCAAGGGACTAAAAAACTCATAACGTCCGTTTCCGTATAATGCCCAGTCCACTGCTTGGCTGTTAGGCACAACTTTATGTATCTCTAGTGGAGGACTTCAATGCAGGGTTCATAGTTTTGTTTTTCCAAGATCAGATTAAAGTTTAGTTTTCAAGATTTCTAGCACCTTACTACTTCAGTAAATTACACATTTTTAAATAGTGTATCACATATGTTTTTTTTTCCAAAATAACTAAATAGCATCATGTTGCACATACACATAAAGTGAGTTTAAAGACATGCTATTTTAGGACTACTTTGGTCCTCAAACCTAGTTTAAGGTAATATTAATCTTGAGAGACAATTAAAAAAATAGTAGTATACATTGTCAAATAGACATATTTTATTCTGTACAATGTAATTCCGTAGTCAACAGAACATTTTTGGGTGAAAAATGTCAGCACGTTGCATATTTGTCATATTTATTTTATACACTTAAAGTTCATGGTAAAATTTTACTTTAAAGTGCATCGAGGTACAAATAGAATTGTTTTAAAACCAAAAATAAGATAGCCACCATATGTTACCAGTTGTGGTTTAAAAGAACCTGCGTAAAAATAAGTGTCTATATTTGTGACAACCGAAAGTGGAAATCTGTATAACTTGTATAACACTCTGAATTAAAATGAATAGCCTTCGTATGGCATCAAAACAGAACCACAAAACCACACTTTGCATGCATGTGGCCTGTATGTGCGCACAAAATGAGTCTGAGTGAGAGTAGGCGTTTCAAATTAAATTAGAAAGGAGTGGAATAGCTCGGCTGTGTATTAAATGTGTAGAGAAACAGAGTCTGCGAGTCTGTACCCGCCATATGTTCATACTGTAGCTGTCAATAACCACTGCGTGTTCGAAATGAAACTATTTCAAAACGGAGGCTATGGTTACTAAACTAAAAAAAAGTCTGCGGGCTATAGAGAGTTTTCTATTGGGGCTCCAGTACTCTGGACGGTAACAGTTAGAGATGCTACCTCAGTAGAAGCATTTAAGTCCCATCTTACAACTCATTTGTATACTCTAGCCTTTAAATAAACCCCCCTTTTTTAGACCAGTTGATCTGCCATCTCTTTTCTGCTCTGCTCTGATCCACTCCACGTGCATTGCACCGGTCCCCTCCAAGGTTTCTCATTGTATCTAGAGATGTCCGATAATGGCTTTTTTTTTGCCGATATCCGATATTGTCCAACTCTTAATTACCGATTCCGATATCAACCGATATGTGGAATGAACACATTATTATGCCTAATTTTGTTGTGATGCCCCGCTGGATGCATTAAACAATGTAACAAGGTTTTCCAAAAT